>NW_024080639.1:3869916-4109898 GCF_003009895.1 Hyaena hyaena
GAATCTGGCCTGGTTTTGGGGAGGAAGGAGCCGCGCGGCTGGCCAGCTCAGTGCAGTCTTTCATGAATAAACACTCTAATTGGGGACATCACAGATAATGGGTCTGACTTCTTTCACTGGAGGGCCGGATCATGATTTGCTAATTGGATATCCCTGGGGTGGTGGAGGCGCCCTCACTGGCCCTGAGTGATTACTAGTTAATGGGGTTTTAGAAGTTCCTATTCCAGGTTGATAAAGGGAGCCACACTAAGGAGAAGGAGCCAGCACCCTTACCAGAATGGCACTGGGAAGGACGCCCAGCGTCTGGGAAAGCACTGGGTACCAAGCCTGGCATTGCCTTTTTAAGCTGGGTGCCCACCCCAGTCGGCACCCCAACACTGACCCCTTCTCTACCAGGGCATTTGATCGGGAGATAAAGTACCCTCCCCCACCAGACCTCCCTCTCCATTGGCCTTTGGGCTCATTCCCTTGCAAAGAACAAGTACACAGAAAGTCAGACTGAGGGGGCCAGCAAGACCCCTTGGGTGACTCTTCATGTAAAGGGCAGAGAAAGCTTCTTTGGAGTCTCTGGATTTGACCTAGAGTGAGAGAGGTTGCCACCGTTGTTCAAAATGGGTGCAGTGACCAGGCCTCCGATCTGCCCTCTACAGGGGGATGTTAGCGCCCAGAGCAGGGGCCACCGGGGACGGAGATCCCAGAGCGAAAGGCGGCCCACCTTTCAGAGGCGGTGCTCTGGCCCATTCTTGTCTTGGGCCACGCTGACTCTTCCCAGCAAACCGCCTAGGGGCCGGGGGGAAGGGAAATTGTGGAAAAGACAGGAGAGAAAAAAGGGGTGCAAAGGGGTCTTTCTACACCAAAACCCAAGCACATCCCTGTCCCCCTCAAAAACTCTTCGGAAACCAAAGGCTAGCGACTCACTCTGTCCCATAGAATAGTTTCGCTTCCCACAAGAAAGCAAGACTTCCTTCTTTAAATTTTTTTTTAAATGTTTATTTATTTTTGAGAAAGAAAGAGAGACAGAGTGCAAGCCAGGGAGGTGCAAGCCAGAGAGGGAGAGAGGGAGACACAGAATCCAAAGCAGGCTCCAGGCTCTGAGCCATCAGCACAGAACCCGATGCGGGGCTTGAACTCACCAACCACAAGATCATGACCTGAGTCAACGTTGGATGCTTAACCGACTGAGCCACCCGGGTGCCCCATCAGTTAATCCTTGGCCATCAGTCTGGTCTGTAGAGGACAAGACTCTTCCTGGGCCTCAACTATCAGTCTTGTCAAACTATCATTTCATTCATGTGCAGAAGACTTGGGGTGCCCTGAGGAAGCTGCTCCTGGCAATGCAGATGGGCAACTCCAGTGCTCCAAAAACTGAAGAGGCCACCCTGGATGAAGTCCCGGCCGCCACCAATTCCCAGCGTGTGAGCCACACAGGAGCAGCTGAGCGCTGACGTTACGAAATGAACCTGCATCAGAGAATATCTACCATTAACCAGGCCCTTTTCTGACGCTAGACTATGCTATGGACTGTTCCTGTGGTGCCTCATTTTAATCTTGCCAGGAGCCCTCGGAGGTAGGTGCTGGAATGATCTCCATCCCAGAAGAGAATGCTGGCTGCTTAAACTGTCTGAGCTCACACCCTGAGGAACAGGCAGCCCTGAAACCTGCCCCCCAAACCCTGGTCCTTATCCACTGTTTTGCGAGCCCTTCCTTGAGTTTCACCCTATTCAATATTTCTTTCCTGAGGACAGTTGACAAGATGGCGGGTGGTATGGGGTCACCATGCAGAACAGCAAGGCACCTGATATTATTTTTGTTGAAATGGTATGAATAGATTCCTAACAAAGGGTACGTGTCTTCTTGGCGGTCTTTAAGAATGTTACCCCCTTTTTTCTGGATGCAGCGATAACTGGTCGCCTCCCAGAAACCTGAAATGACCACATTTATCCACAAAGAAAGAAGACTTGCTGACTGACGACTCTGGGCACCTTACATAAGTGCTCAAGGACTGACTTTCCCACTGTATAGCATGACCTATAGGAATGGATGTGTAAGCCTCCTCCAAGCTCCGTATCGAAGTATGGAGAATTCTGTATGCGTTACAAGAAGGGGGTTTGCTCTCTCCCATGTGGGACTTCCACCACAGCAAAAAGAATCAGTTATAGAGCACGGGGGGATGAGTGGAGGGGTGTAAAGTGCATATTTCCCAGCACCCTTGTGTTTCTTTCTTTCTTTCTCCTTGCTCTCCCTCTCCTGGTGCTCATCCCTGTTTCCTTGAGCTATCTATCTCCTGGCATCCTTGGTACTGCTCCATCTGGCTTATTTGTTATTCATGAATTAACATGTGTTTTGCATGCATTTGCCTTTTGACAACTGTTCCCAAGTACATCAGAGTGTAGCAACAAGGGTCTTCATGTTTGATCATGTACACCATCCGTCAAAAATGTTTGAACGTGCCTCCCAGTCTAGGTGTGTTTATTTGTACATATTGACATTAAACAATAGACACGAATATACATTTTCTAATAAGCATAAAAACAGAAAGTACAGATTCCAAACATATTTATGCCATATCCTGGGGAATCACGTGGGGCCAGACAGCCTCTTTTTTAAAAATGCCCAGTATCTAAGATGGTGGACAGCCTCAGTGACTTGGGGCTTGGATGGCAGATATTTGAGAAAGAACATGTGTTCAAAAGAATCTACGACCCAAGAGTTTCTAGACGTGCAGTGAGAGAGAAGATGAAGGAAGGCAGTCCTCAATCCTTGAAGGCAGACAGACACCCAGACATTTATGGGAATTCTACTGGTTGTTAATATCTGTTTATTAGCTGGTCTCATGCTATGGAACTAAGACATCTAAGGGCCAAGTATGACCCATGTTCTACCAGTTTGTCACTCCATCCTACAACCTAGAAGCCATCTTTAACACCTTGTTGAAACCCAAGTCCCTCAAGGAGACCTTGCATTAAACTGGATTAGCTCTCTTCATCAGATTGACAAGTCTGAACTTGACAGATAGAGATAATGGTGGAGAGGAGAGAAAAGTGTCATAAGACTCAGAGAGACGAAGAAGAGAATCCCAAAAAGAGCAAACCTCAGAGACGCCCAAGGATGTGATCCTGGTCTGTCTGTTGGTGTGTGTTACCCCAGAGTCTGATGGAGGGACAGAAATATCAGCCCCTGAAATGAGAGCTTTTCTTCCATCCCTTTGGGCATTGTTTAGTTCTCTGAACTTGAGAACCAAACAGGGTCTGCTTTTGTGCTCTGAACTTTGAAAGTCTCTATTTCCTCCAGAGTGACTGGGACATGACTGAACACTCCGCCCCTCCCCACCCCCCAGTGCATCCCCTCCAATACCTCCCAGCTCCTGCCCTTAGTGACCTTGCTACCACCATGTAGTTGGCATTCTGAGACTTTTTAAGGGAGGGGCATGCAAAACATATGCTAATCAACAAGTAGAAACCAAGCAGATATAGCTGGAGTGAGGATGTCTAGAGATAACTCAAGAAGCCAGAGATAGGCTCAGGAAGAGGGAGATGCAGAGAGAAAGTGAAAAAGCCAGGGACCCAGGGAGGCACAGAAGAGAAGAAAGAGCTTTTGTCTGCCTTGCTTGGTGGAGAAAACACTACAGAAAAGAGAAAAAAAATAGACAGGGAAAGCATCCTCCTATTGAGCAAAACTAAAAGTCAAGGTTCAAGATGGGTGTTATTCAATTCGAGGGACATATATTAACTTGAACGCTGCCCTGAAATAATAGTGATACGAAGGCACTTCTTACATGCTGGAACCCTATTGATGCACAGGAAATATCACGTAATGGTATTAAATTTTCACAACATCCTTATGAGGTATGTGCTGCTATTATCATCCCCATTTTACAAATGAGGAAACTGAGGCACGATGGTGGTACAGTCACCATCCAGCCCAGTGTTGCAGGGTGGCAGGTAGCAGGTCTGGGGATGGTGCTGAGGTGCTGGGCCTTCAGAGTCTGCCTCTCTACACAAGAAGCTTCTACACCCACATGGTTGAGAGTTAGGGTGGCCATCATGGGACAGAAGGCTCCCTTCCCTTTACCACTTTTTTTTTTTTTCCTGCTGAACTAGTATTTTTTGGACACTTTGAGGCTATGACATGGCCACTCAGCTGGGAGGCAATGTGTCCGTCTCTTGGCCACCCTGGGCTTCAACTCCTGGGGACCAGAATCCCTTCTCAAGGAATCCTCGGTATATTGATTAGCTGTAGCTGGTTAAGGACATGCTTAAAATGGGGTTAAAAAATTTATCTCAGCATAAAGTAATATTCGACACCTGTTCGTTTAGGAGGCTAATATTCCCTCCGAGATTCATCATACATGGTAAATATTTGTTTGGACAATTTTTAAATCGAGGATCATTTGATTGATAGATAATTGTTTCCAACGTCAGTCGAATACTCTCAGCTGTCGCTGCCACATCACGGATTGATGTGTTGTTACCTTTTTCTGTTTTCTTTCTTTCTCTCCTACTTCTTGAACAACCCCTGAACGTGATTTTCTTATGACCAGCTCGAAGGGTGATTTCTTCATGAGGGAAGAAAAGAAAAACACATATGGCACCTGTTTTGTCTCCAAGGGCCGCAAGGTGTTAGAAACCCCAGAGGAAGGAGTTCAGGGCTGGAGCGACAAGAACTTGAGGAGGTGAAGATCTGCATCCAATCCCTGAGCCAAGGTCTGTTCCACTCCCACCCTCACCCCCGTGTTCCGTGGAAACATACAGAGCCCTTCCTCCCTCTCCCCAGCCCCCAGGTATCTGGGTGAGACCATGGAAATCCGAGCAGAAGGTTGCTCAATGATGTCCTGAAAATGTGTATATATGTACCCTTTGCACGTCCCAGCCTAGGGGGCCTAGGCATCAGAAGATGGAACTGATGAATATAGATAGGTCAAGGTCAGGACAGCATCCTGGGGCTGGTCTTTAAAAAATTATGTTAATCTTTAATCAAGGAATAGGAGAAAGCATTGATCAATTCTTCTCCAGTAGAAATGGCAACTGGACAAAAAGAGAAATTTTCTGTTTGCATTAAGCACAAAGGTCTGATTCTTATTAGACCTCCTTTCAATCCCCTGGCCTACAGGCCAGTGCTTATTTCCATGGGTCCTTTACCAACAATAAATATGATTGTTACGGCTAATTAACACAGCAATCTGTATTTTCATTTACTCCTTCCTTCTGGAAAAGTGAGTGACCAGAGGGAGGAGGAGGGGAAAAAAAAAACAAAACACCTAGATTCTCTTAAAGGTGATTTGTTCGAACACTTCCCTCGTTATTTTTTTTTAATAATAAGTTCTAAAATCTATTATTATAGAGTAATTGCTCATCAAATTTCTTTTTTAAAAGTCAAAGCAATTTTCAAATTATAAAGAACTTCTCAAATGTGTCTAGATAATTATGAGGCTGCATTTATACAGCTCCCAGACCGCGGGGGCCGCAGGCTGCTACAGCCTTTGCCTCCGGAGCCCGAGATCGCATCAACTGAGTTCCCGTGCAAAGCGCCAGGTGATGCCTGTTAAATATGCAGCAAGTGAGTCTGCGGTTACAAATACAGATGTACAGAAATGACCAATTGACTTCCTATGATATCAACTGTCAGGACCAGCACAAATGATTTTCCCCCAGTTGATGTACCAAGAATAACCCTGTATAATAGATAGCAGATAGATAGATAGATGATAGATAGATAGCAGATAGATAGATAGATAATAGATAGGTAGATAATAGATAGACAGATAGATAGATAGATAGATAGACAGATAGATGATAGATAGCAGATAGATAGATAGATAGATAGATAGACAGATAGATAGATAGATAATAGGTAGATAATAGGTAGATAATAGATAGACAGACATATAGATAGACAGACAGACAGATAGATGATAGATAGCAGATAGATAGATAGATAGATAGATAGATAGATAGATAGATAGGCTGATGGACAGACAGGCTATGACTTCAACAAGCTCATCCCTCCTTGAGAAAGTGAACAGATTTCAGGCCCCGGGGAAAGTTAGAATTTCCAGAAGGGCTCTGGCCATCAGCAAGACAGCTACTTCTCACTTCTGGGGCAAGACTTGTGATTTTTAGCCATCTCCACAGCAGTCTCACCGAAACTGAAAACCGGGAGCCGAATACGGTGCTGAGGTCCCTTGCCACCATTTCAACCCAGCAGCGGGCATCCAGGGAATTCCAATTGTTTAAAATTGCATATGTAGGAACCAAAGACCTGTGGGCTTTCCTTACAAATTAAAACAAAGGCTAATTTTGGAATCTCTAGGGCGGTGAATGGCTTCTAGGAAATAATGGAGAACTATATGAAAATGTAAGGATTTGTGACATTGATCACGTGTGTGTCTGTGTGTGTGTGTGTGTGTGTGTGTGTGTGTGTAGTCACACACACGGGCACTAGCTCACACGCACATTCAGTATACATTAGTCTCCCTTTTAACATTCAGTCCTCAAGTGTGAGTTTTAGTCTAGCGTTTGAATCCTGGGACCTCCTGGTCACAGCGGGGGCCTTTGGTCACCTACCTCGCGAAGGCACCTACGCAGAGGAGACACCCAGAACCGCACAGAAAGCAGCCTGGTTTACTTTAAACATTGCTTCTTCTCCTTATCCTCCGCTCCCCCCCACCCCACCCCCCCATACAGTTGCCGGCTGTGATCTGCTGCCTTTCAACTTGGAATAAAATACATTACTTATGCAGTGAATGTTTTTAATGTAACAAAGCAAAGGAATAAAAATGCCTCACAACAGTTTTATTAAAAACAAATTCCCACAGTAAATACATATACACTTGGTTTCTGAGCAAAATAGCCAAGGACATCACTGCTAAGTGCTCTGGGAAGTGCTTATAAATTACTTGAAATAAAAAACATTGTTGCCTGGACATCAGGGATGAAATGCCGCAGTTTGTAATAAATTAACACAGAACTTTACTTCCCCTCCTCGAACAAAGCAGCCATTTGTCTGAATAACCCACATTCAGCTGTGAGTTATATTTCACAACACTCCAACTGCATTCATTTGCAAATTATTCCGCAGTTTTAATGCTCAAGTTTTAAATACCTTAAGAACTAATAAATAAAGCAAAGTAGAGCAAACAGTTGGCTTGTAGTTTAAAAACTGCCCTAATTTCTGCTTTTCTTTTGGCTTTTCTCCTTTCAAAGTTATTTATTTATTTATTTGGTAAATGGCATAAAGTTTCTTTAAACTACATTAAAAAAAGGAAAAGGCTAAAATGTATTGGTGGGGTAGGAGTGATATTTACACCAGAGAGAAGTTTCCATAATTCCATTAACTGTGAAGGTATTTGACTAGTACTCATTTTACATTTTTAAGACTTTTCTTCTACCAATACTTTAATTTAGTGACAGAATAATTTATAACTATCTTTGAGGGCTTTCCCTTTTGTGTGTAACTTTTGTCTTGCTAGTCTTGGAATTGGTTAGATTTTTCGCCCCCCTCCCCTCTCTCTCGCTCTACTACACTTTGTCCAGAAAAAAAAAAAATCTCAAAAGAGAAGTCATGTCACTTCCCTTGAATTATTTTGATTATAAAACAAAAAGTCTGCAAGAAAACTCTTTTCAAACCTGTTCTGTAAAACAAAACGAACCGCTTTCCAGGTTCTTGAAAGAAAAATTTGATAGAAGCATTTATAGATTCAGTGTGAGGTTTGAAGGTTATTTTCCTGGCCAGGAGAAGAAAAAAAGAAAAAGGAAAAGAGAGAGAGAGAGAAAGAGAGAGAGCCTGGTTTCCTTGTGTAGTTACTGGCTTTGTTGGGTTTCTTTGCATTGTTTTAAATAACGTCCTATGTAGCCAATGGCACTGGATAAAAGTAATATCACCATTTTCAGGAAGCGATTTGGGGAGGAAAACTCTCCAGAAGCGTATTATATTCAGAAAAGTGCCTTATAAAATATTTTTATAAAGTAGGAGTTGAAATCGCTTAAAAATCACTCTCTTTTATAAATCTGTTTGGAGAAAGCTCTTTTGATCCCCTCTTTCTTCTGCTCCTCATCTTTTATTTTGCTTAGAGGTAAACAACATTTGCCTCGTTTAAACAACGGCATTTGCCATTGTGGTTCTTAAATAGTTTTCCAGTCACCCTATGGCGATCCATCACAAGGGATAAAATAAAGATACTTTACATCCAAGACTTTTATCACCTCCCAGAAAATGTTTGTTGTTTTTCCGCTTTGGGTTTTTTTTTGTTTTTTTTTTTCCCCTCCCTCCCACCCCTACCTCCAACCAGAGCTGCGGGGAGATTGTTTTGGGGAGATTGTTTTAGGACGCTTCAAAGCCTTTTGTGAAGACACCAAAGTCCTTCTGGAGAGAATAAGAAATGCTTGATTACTTGCACTGCAAAATGGGAGATATTCACAAATTCCCTTTTAATTAAGATGTCTAAATAGCCGTTGCTTTGGCGAGAGAGATTTCCAAACAGTTTAAAAATAAGGAAACATTTAGAGCTGCAATAGATACCCCGACCTCTCCCCGACCCTGGGGGGAGGCGGCTGTCACCTAGGGAAGGTAAATGGACATTAGTAACTCCGGGGTGGGGGGGGCCCGCAGGGACAGAGGTAATCATGAGCACTACTGAGCTCCAATAACGCCATGGGCTTCAGTAAAGAGAAAATTGCATCTGTAGTTAGTCAGGTCATTTCTGCAAATGCACACACCTTTGTCATTAAAAAAAAAAATCACTCGGTGATTACTGGTTTGATACTATCTGCTTCTCTGACCATCCAAGCCTGATTAAGAGCATTTGCTTAGGCCCTAAAGACTTCATAGCTGGCCACCCATCTGGTGTGAGGCTTGAGTCCATGAAAATCCCTCAGCTTAGCACTGAATATTCTTTTTAAAGACGTTTAAGTAAAAGGGCTGACATTAGCATATGTTCCCCCCAAGTGTCCTGTTGAACTTTTCTGCCGGGCATTACCCCACCACGGGCTTCCTGGATGGTGTCCAATGAGAGATTGGCTTGGAACTGTAAAATTAGCCATCTGCCTATTAAAAATGTAACCAGCTGCATCCGATGAAACACAGTGACTATTGAAACGAACTCATCCGGGAGAGAACTCGCGTCCCCTGCTTGGACATTTTTCCAATGCACTGCTGGACTGAGACACTCCACAAGCAAAGAGCCCCCGTCCTTGTTCGGAGGAAAATGGCGTGACTCGAGAAGGGAGAAGAAGGCTCCCGGGTTTGTTAAAGTTCTGGCGTCGCTCAGGTTGACTTGGACCCTAAGTGCGGAATCCTCTGTTTCTTTGCTCCTGGTTTAAAGCACCCCCCTCTTGCAGGAACGGACAAAATACAAAAGAAACGAGCAAGTCCCTGCTATCCGTCCCTTCCTTCAAGATGCTCTGTTCAGATATTCCATCCCCAGTACTGGGCAGTTCTCATAAACCTTAATCTCCAAGCCTCAAACTCTCAGAGCCGCACAGAACAACTTAACACAGAGAGCCGGGGCCATAATTACTCCTGCAAGAGCTACCCTTTCAGCAGATATTAGGCATTCTGTATTTACTGCGAGGTCTGTTTATTAAAAATGAGAACTTTCAATAGCTTGCGCTAGTTTTTCTAAAGCCTAATGGGGCATTAAAAAATAATTCATTAACTAATTAACAAAACTGTGTTTATTTACAGTATAGAAAATGTTTCTATCAGGAAAATAACACACCATAATACAGCGTTGTGTTGACAGCAAAACATCTGCAGCTTCATTTAATGCATTTACTAAATGATGAGGGGAAATCAAAGGAGGTTTAAACAGCTCCTTCTCTGCCTGTGATTTTTTTTTTGTTTTTGTTTTTCTCTCTCCGGGGTCACAGGCACCGGGATGCCCCTTTGGTGCTCAGAACAATAATTGTGATGCCGCTATGGAAGTGCGGATGTCACAAATAGTTTGGACTTGGTGCCAGTTAAAACCGAGGGGTCCAGACCCATGTCCTAAATATAACTGTGTCGCAGCCACTCAGAGCTGCTAGGCGGAACCATACGAGAGCTTCTCCTTTGTGTGTCAAAACCGGTCAAATATTGACAGCTTGGTTTTGTTCAACCTAATTATCTCCCTTTTAAACTTAGTGTCTTCTTTCTTTCTTTCTTTCTCTCTCTCTCTCTCTCTCTCTCTGCTTGTCTCTTCTTCTCTCTTATTTTGCCGTGGGCAGGACTTTTGCAAACATACATTAATTGATCCTTAATGAGTATTAATCGATACATTTAAAGCGAGTGCGTGTTAGTTGACACATTTCCTTGTTGGATTATTTGATTTTAAAATGTATTTTGCTAGGCTGAGTTTCCCAGCAAATCTCTCCTCTCCACTGCCTCTACCAGAAACCTCTCAAAAGGCAAAAGGTATTCTGTTGGCCTGCGGGTTTGATTTCCTTATCATCACCCCAATAAGAAATCCTAAGAAAAAGAGATGGTAGTAATTTACACACCCATACAATTCAGGTGGGTGTGTAAATTACAACCTCTCAGGAGGAAAACTTATCACTGCAGAAAATCATCACAGAAACCCCAGTAACAATGCATGCAAACGCTATGTTTTGAGATTTTGTCTTCCATTCACTCATCCTAAGGCTTAGAATGACCTCAAGAATACAGAATGAACTAGGAACAAAATGATCTGTTTTCCCCATCACACCCGAGTGTAGTCTGAGTGGCTTTGTTATAAGGAGGCGATGCAGAGGCCATCCTTGCTGCCTCTTCACAATAGAATCCTGGATGTGTAACAGGCAAGGAAATGTCCTGTAGCAACTGCACCCATTTTAGAGGCAAATAGATTTGAAGAACTTTAAGCCACATAGAACAAACAGACTATATCACAGTTCTGTTTAAAATTAGATGAAGCGAAAAAAAAAGCTAGTTCAACCACCCTCTCTTACCAGCCAGAATTGTTTTAGGCATGTCCCTCTGGATTTATACACAGAGGGCTGTGTCATTTATATCTATTAACTCACAATACTGATATCTGTTGGGCAATTACCTGAGTGCGTCCATAGAGTGGTATTAGGAGTTGAGCGTGGACATTGATTTGGATCCCTGTAGCAGAGCAGGGCTGGAGAACCTTCCACGCAACCTCAAATCATTTTTCCTCTCCACTAGCTCCAGAATGAGGTATACTGTCAAAGTAGGCTCCCAAATATCTGTGGTCTTGCATCAGAGTTCCTTTTGATCAGGAACTTGGAAACACTACTTAGCAAATGTGCTACCACAACCCTGCCTGTGATCATGGCAGGCATCGCTAGTGGATTACAGAAGTGGTCCTCATTGACTCCAAGCACAGCCTCCTCAACAGATGCAGCCTGTCTGTAAATGGATACGAACAGAGAACAGACCCCCATGGAGATTAAATCAAGGGCTCTTCTCTCACTTTGTCCAGGGTGGTCTCAATTTAACTGCATCCTTAACTGATCAACTGTTCACTTAAAACAGGTTTGTTTTTCTTTTGGCTGTTCTCTATGTATAGGAGAAAGAGATCTATGAAAAACAAAAAGGCAGCACATATAGAGGAATTATCAGGATCTATCACCTTCTAGGCTATTTTCTGTGATGAGGTCACAATGAACCTCTACTCCATCTACACCCACCCCACCCCAGGCCCCGACAGTGCCAAAGGTGTTTAGCTCAACAACTGACAACCTAGATCAGATTTGTTTCTCACAATTAGACCTCACTGCCAGCAGATGCAGACATTCCAGAAAGAGTAAACAAACAAACAAAAAAACACTAAAAGAATTAAAAGCTAAAACCAAAAACATTATTTGAAATCTTCCATGTCCTTAAATGTTATTAGCATGTGGACCATGGAGATCATGTTCTAATCGGTGTGCCGGGAGGGTCCATCCCTGCATAGGACCTTCAAAAGTTCCCTCTTACCCATCAAATAGGTAGCCCAGGCACTTCTCTGGGGAGAAGACAATATGCTTTGTCGATCTTTATCTCATGCAGTCTCATGCCTCCACACCCCCCTCTATCCTATTATTCAACCTCTGTAAATTATTAACCAGCACTATTTTCTCAGACCATGCATCCTTGCATAGACTATATTCCCTGCCTGGCATGTGCTGTGTTTTTTTTTTTCCCCCGGTGAAGTCCCACTTATCCCTCCAGCCCCAGTTGGAATATTAGCCTCATCTGTGCCTGAGTCACACCGTTCTCTTCTCTAACTGTTTGACTGATCTGGGAAGCAGCGTGGGTGTGAGCCCCAGCCCTGGAAGAAGACTCCAGAGTTGGCAAGCCTCACTGTGCACTGGCTAGCTGTGAGTCTGTTGGCCAGTCATTTAACCTCTCTGTGCCTTGGTTTTCCCATCTATAAAATGGCAATAAGAACAACTAATAGAAGATTAAGTGGGCAAACACATGCAATGTGCTTCAAGGGGCAAATAGCGTCAGTTAAGTGTTAGCTATTCGTTTCTATCATAAGATTCAACTTTCATGGCTGGGAAACTGTCCCCCCCACTCCCGTGTGCGAACACACACACACACACACACACACACACACACACACACGGAATATGGAGACCTTCCTCTGTTCATCCTTGGACTCCCAATTCCTTAGCCTGGAGCCTGACATGGTGTGGGCCCCCGGTTGAGGTTTGCTGAGTGACTGGTTACGTGAAGAGTAAGAGAATGGGGAAGGTGAGTAAAAGGAAAGGCTTGGTAGGGTTGCAACACAGAGAATACATGCATCCTGTGAATGCATATGTATCACAAAGGTTGCTGAAAACATAGCTTCTTATACACGAAACTTACATACAGTCATTCATCAGTGGGCAACACAGAGCTATGATTAGTGCAGGGAAAAAACTCTCCCTGGGCTTATTTACTTTTCACCCCCACAGTGAGGTTAGGAGGCGCCATGAAACCTGATGTCACACGTATAGTTTTTTATCAAACAATACGTGGATGGCCAGAGATCCAAACCACCCCTTGTCAAGTCAGGAAGCGGCAGGGGGAGGAGGGAGCCTCGAGGAGAGTGGCAGCGGCCAGCAAGGCAGGAGGAGGGGCAGTTCTGTCTGTGGGGTATGCCCCCCATTAAGGCACAGGCTCTGGGTTTGTACCCCAGCCACAAAGTTGATCAGCCCGGAAACCCTGAGCCAGTCACTAAACCTTTTTGTCTTCAGTTACCTTGTCTATAGAATAGGGATAACTTGGGCATGACCTCCTGAGGTTGTTGTGAAGTGAAATGAGATAATCCCGGTAAATCCCTAAGCGCAGCACAAAATACGCACTTCATTATTCTCAAAGGGGCCATCGCAAAGGGGACTTTAGACGCTGGGTTGGTGGGGCCCCGGTGAAAGGAACTTTCCAGATACGAAGCGATAGATAGGCTAGGATGCGGCAGAGCGAATTTGACACTCCCAGTGGCAAGAAGAGAGCGTGCTTTCTTCTCTTCTCTGTGTTTGGACTGACTTTTGAAACAGCACAACCTCCACTAACCTGAGTCGCAACACTGCGCTGAAATGTTACTCCCAGGATTTGACATTTCCTTATTCTTCCTGCCGCTGTTTTCTCCTTTGTTGCTTTGAAAATATGAATTAATGATGAATACTAATGAGCCTCATGACAAGGCTAGACTCCACTAACGTTGGGGGCTTCACGACTCATGACACTTCCAGCAAGGGAAAGCGCAAGGAATCAATCCTTTTCCTGGTTTCCAAACTCACAGAGCCCACATGCTCATTTTCCCTCCCATCCAATTCCTTTCTCTCCCTTTCCTCCCATCCAATTCCTTTCTTTTACAGTTTTGAAAAGAATCTTCATGAGAGCCTCGTGAATGAGACTTTGAACTTGTTCATAAGATTTTATGTGTCTATCTGGACAAGATGTGAAATTGCTTTTTTTTTTTTTTTTTAAAGTACTGTTGCATTTATGAAAATCTTTCTGGATGCCTCTTTATTGTTCTGTGCTTTCTTTTTTCTTTCTTTCTTTTTCCTTTTATTGTCCCCAATGCTGTTTCATGGAGCTCGGAGATCTGGGAGGTAGCCAACCAGAGGGAACTTTAGTCATCGATATTGAACATGCAATGACTTCCTAGCTGATGCCAATTTTCCTCCCTCTTCATTAAAAAAAAAAAAAAAAAAGACAACAATATTCGTCTGCTGTAGGCATCAAAGACAATTTTTATGGCACGGTCTGCACCACTATCTCAACACAATGGTAAATATTTCTGCATTAAAAACTAAGGAGAAACCAAGAAAAACTATAATATGCAGGATTCTAGAAGAAAGTCAGAGAGCAGATCTGGATACTGGAAACAAAGTATTCAGCTTTCTTGGCCGTTGGCAGTCCTTAGCTCTAAGGTAGTTTTGCACATTCAACAGGTAGTGGAGTCAGAAGCAGCTTCAAGAGAGAAATAATACCTCGCCAACAGGGCTATCTCTTCACCCTACATTCCTTTACTCGGCTCTCAGCTGCGCTCCACAGACCAAAAGCTTGGACATCCACAGCTCATGAAGAAAGACCAAGAGAAAGGGAAGGCAATAGCCTGAGGGTCTACCAAATCCATCACAAGACTTTTACCTCGCTGATGCTCAGGAGGACTGCCATGGAGACAGGGCATTTCTCTTGAAATGCTTGAGCTCTTTCTTTCTTTCTTTCTTTCTTTCTTTCTTTCTTTCTTTCTTTCTTTCTTTTTTTAATTTATTTCTAGGAGAGAGAGAGAGAGAGAGAGACAGTGTGAGCAGGGGAGGGTCAGAGAGAGAGGGAGTCACAGACTGAAACAGGCTCCAGGCTCTGAGCTGGCAGTCAGCACAGAGCCCGACGCGGGGCTCGAACCCACAAACCGCGAGATCATGACCTAAGCGAAAGTCAGACGCTTAACCGACTAAGCCACCCAGGTGCCCCAACTTGAGCTCTATTTCTAAAGATGTGGATTCCAATAACAGGTGACCTTGAGCCTATGGGTGGGGGGAGCGGCAAGACTCAGTTTGCATCTCTGTAAAATGGGGTACTGGTAGACTCTTCCTCCTGTGGTTCTCGAAAGGACTCAATTAGATAAGACTTCTAAAGGATCTGAGCATAGTAACTGGCTAATGGAAAGAGCTCAGGAAGTATTTTCAGTGTACACAAACAGGTCAAGTAATAAAGGGGTCAGGCTACCCAGTAGCTCCTACTCATGAAAGGAAGACATTCTATCCAAGATTCAGCAGAAGAATATGACATTTTAGCCCAAGAACCCCCACATGCAGGGCATCTTCAAAGTAGGGTTGGCCGAGTTTCCCTTTCATTAACATTGTGCTTCACAGTAGTTCCTTGACTTGCTTTCCTGTTTCAGGTGCAGCTTCTTGCCACCCCTGCAAGTTTTTTTTTTTTGTTTTTTTTTTAACAGTTTCTTCATCCAATCATACATGACCTGTTAGCACAGACATTTACTCCACGACAAATTCACCCAAGAGCTCCCAGTTCTGGGCCCTAGTTGCAGTGACAGTGGGGGAGACAGCCCCGCATCAAAACACGAACGAGTCCCTGTCCTTGAGAAGTTCACAGGCCAACGGTTGACAACAGACGCTCACACACCCAACGGTAATAGTGACGGTTTGCTATAAAGCTCAAGAGTGTGGGCCCCGAGCCAGACTGGGTTCAAATCCAGGTGCCACCGCTACATAGCCCTGTGACAGAGGCCAGATCTCAGGCTCTCTGTGCCTCACTTCCCCCATTAAAGTGGCATCCAAACTGCCTATGTCACGGCATTGAGTGGGTCAGCGCGTATAAAGCGATCAGAATGGTGTGTGGCACACAGCGATAGTAGAGAGATCTTACCCTCAGAACTAACAAATAAAAATTACAGTTTGGTGTGCTTACAGGGCACCACGTACTGTGCCAAGGGCTTTATGCTGACGATCTTATTCCACCCCGACAAGGAGATGCTCGTATTAGCCCTGGGTTAGTTACTTGGTCCTGGTTGGAACACGGGCTCAGTGAAGGCCTACCTGTAATATAAAATACTTAAAGGATTCAGTGAGTTCGTACGCAGAGAGTGATGAGGGCTGCACAAAGTCAGGATTCAGCACAAAGAGCCTTACAGAGAATAAACAGCTTGCCCGGATTCACACAGCGAATTGACTAGTGCTGAATCATGATTTAAACCCAGGCATGCTCTCTGCTGCTTACTGTGGTGATGGACTCAATATGGCCGACACCCAGAGGTCTGCGTACATCACTGGCAAAGCACACATCTGTCAGGCCTGCCGGGGAAGGGTGGGAAGCTCACGGGAAGCAGATGATCTTATTTTTCTCTCTCTCTTCCTTTCTTTCTCCCTCCCTTCCTTCCTTCCCTCCTTTCCACCTCCTCACTCTTTCTCTCTCTCTCTTATTACAACAATGGCAGTAGACATTCATTTATTTTGGTTTGATGCAGTAGTAATGTCTCAATATAGACCAAAAAAAAAAAAATGCCACAAAGTTCTTGCGGGTCTGGAGACACGATCATTTATCACAGCCCAAGATGTAGTCACGCGTCACATGACCATGCTTCCGTCATGGCTGGTCTGACTCAGCCTGAAGCCAAGAAGAAAGCAAATGTGGTTAATTAAGACTGCAGGGAATGTTTAGACTGTGTGCAACTGATACCCCGGCCACCGTCTCCATGTTTTCCTGGAGATGGAATTCTGCACAGAACTCGGGTAGGACAATACTTCCTAAAATCTTTCCAGACATTGTCAGGCAGACTTGAGGTGGAAGGACTTAGCGCTTTTAAAATTATCCTGGTGACACGCTTAAGGAATGTTGACTGAGGAGAAAAGACAAGTAGCGATTCTCAAATTATGCTTCTATTTGCACTTCAATTATACCACTGAAATCCACAGCCCTGTTCTTGCAGGAAGAGAGCAAGCCTGGTGTCCCTTCACGGCCTCCATTGAACTTGGCTTTAGCGGCTCTTACATCGTTGTCGCCCACAGAGTGGGATTGTGTCCTATCTCTGACAGAACAACCAAGTTCAAAGTTCTTTCTTGGCTTTTTGGTGAAAGAGCCCAAAATAAAAACATACTTGGGAAGGGCAAGCAGTTCCCTTTATGAATGACTCAGAAGCAAGGCAGACCCTATGGGGTAAACACTCTTCGAGGCTGCTTGGGGCTCTGAATACAAGACAGTTCACCCTCCTGCAAATGCTTTTCTCAGCCTCAGAAATAAAACAATCGCTTGGTATAAGACACAAAAACACACCTATTCCCAGCTAAGGCCTATTACTGGGGTCCTCTACAGGCACAGGTGAAGCTTCCCAAGCAGGTTTGGAGGGACGGGAATTCCATAAACTCCTCCAAGCTATCACTGTGCTCGTTCCGTTAAGTGGGGAATTGTCACAGCAGTGATCTTTCCTGCAGATTCCCAATGCATGTTATTATGTTAAAAGACTCACAAAAACAAACATTTTATTCAACTGTGTTTAATGCAATGGTTTCCAAACACGATGGGCCATCGAATCTTTAACCATGTATCTCTATATTCAATATATATTTGAATATACTTCTTCATCTTACCTAAGTCTGCATCTGTAGAGAGATGGCTACCTACCCTGCAGAAGTGGTCTTTAATGACACATACATGACAAAATGCTGGTCTTGGCTGGATTAAATTGGTTGTGTTGAAGTCGGAGTCACAGGTGAGTGAGACTCTGCTCTCCAAGTGGCTACATGCCCGTGGGGGGCTCTGCCTGGGAAGAAGGTCCTGGACTAGCATTGAAAGGAGAACCTTGCAGTAAAGAGAGAACAGAATGGAAGTGGAAAACAATGGCACGCCATCTAGGGTAACTACCCCCGGCCCCCCCCCCCCCCCGCCACCGCATACTTATATGCCCCGCAGTGTAGGCTTTGAACCCCGAGGTAGAGATGGTTGAAACCAGAGGCTGTCTTCCTGAGCCACTCTGTGAGGCTCGGCCATTGACTTGTTGACTCAGTGGCCAGGTGACAGAGCACAGGGCCAAGAGCAGGAAGCCCAGGAGAGCAGCGTCTCACTGGCAGCTGAGGCCAAGGCTTGACAAGGAAGTGAAGGGGAAGCCCAGGAGTAGACTGATTCCGGAGCACATGGTCAGCGCCACCAGCCCTGAGACTCTCCACCAGAGCTGGGCAGAGGCTAAAGGAAGCTGACGCCCCCAAGGACAACCGGTTGTCACAGTTACCTGAGCAGAGCTGCTCAATCCTAAGGATGTTTTAGCTTTGCTTGCCGTCTCTAAGGCTTATCAGGTTTTTATATAAGACAAGTTGACTTCATATATAAAACAGCCCAGTCCGATCTCGCTTTACCCTGAAGCATGACTCAAATCAGACCAGATAATTTGGAGTCTCTCTGTCTGTAAATACATGCTCTGTGCAACCCATTTAAAATCACATTATATACCCTCTTTTCCAAGTCTTTTTAACTCTGTTGCAGTTGCCCACGAATAGCCACGTTCTCTCATTTTCTTGGCCTAAATGAGTGCTGTGCCGTGGGTGTCATGGTCATTGTCGCTGTTGTTCTGGAGGGACAGAGAATAGGCATTAAGAGATGCCTAAAACAACAAAAACAAAAATAAAAACAAAACAAAAAGACAGCACCCAAAACACAGAAACAAAAGCAATCTTGGTGTGATGCTATGAGAGGGCCTGTGTTCTCGTAGGAAATATTTAACTTGAAGGTTATTGTGAGAAAATAATCAGACAAATCCAGAAGGGGGGCCGTTCTGCCAAGTAGCTTCCTATGTGGGTCTCTTCTTTTTTTTTTTTTAATTTTTCAATGTTTCATTTATTTCTGAGAGAGAGAGAGAGAGAGAGAGACAGCGTGAGCAGGGGAGGGTCAGAGAGAGAGGGAGACATAGAATCTGAAGACAGGCTCCAGGCTCTGGGCTGTCAGCACAGAGCCCGATGCGGGGCTCAAACTCATGAACCGTGAGATCATGACCTGAGCCGAAGTCGGACGCTTAACTGACTGAGCCACCCAGGCGCCCCTATGTGGGTCTCTTCAAAGGGTGCAGTGAGATGAAGGAGAGAGGGACATAAGGGGGTCGTCCGCATTAGGAAAGACGAAAACATAGAAGGTCCAATGAAATGCAAGGGATTTGATTGAATTCTGGATTAATTTTAAAAACAACTTAAAAGGACTGTTTTTGAATATTTAGAAAACTTGAATATGGGCTGCATCTTGGGTAATTGTTATGGAATACATCATTTTCTTGGATATGATAATGGTATTCTGGTAGAGGCAGAGAATGTCCTTACGCTTGGGTGATACCAGAGGATTTAATGTGGCGAGGGGGATAAGTCATGATGTCTGCAAAACTCTGTGTGTGTGAGTGTGTGTGTGTGCGTGCGCGTGCGTGCACGCGTGTGTGTGGCGAAAGAGGCAGTGAATGTGGCAAGATGGTACCGGTTGGATCTAGCTGAAGATATGTGACCATTCAGGACACTTTATCCTCTGTGTTCAATTTCCCTGTGAATTTGAAAACGTTTGAATTAAAACAAGATACTTTTTTTTTTTTAATTTTTTTTTTAATGTTTTTATTTATTTCTAGGAGAGAGAGAGACAGCTTGAGCAGGGGAGGGTCAGAGAGAGAGGGAGACACAGACTGAAACAGGCTCCAGGCTCCGAGCTGGCAGTCAGCACAGAGCCCGACGCGGGGCTCGAACCCACAAACCGCGAGATCATGACCCAAGCGAAAGTCGGACGCTCAACCGACTAAGCCACCCAGGCACCCCAAAAAACAAGATACTTTTTTAAAGAGAAAAGTTCGGGGCGCCTGGGTGGCTCAGTCGGTTAAGTGTCTGACTTCGGCTCAGGTCATGATCTCACGGTTCCTGTGTTCAAGCCCTGCATCAGGCTCTATGCTGACAGCTCAGAGCCTGGAGCCTGTTTTGGATTCTGTGTCTCCCTCTCTCTCTGATCCTCCCCTGCTCACGCTGTCTCGCTCTCTCTCTCTCTCTCAGAAATAAATAAAACAGTAACAAAAAAATTTGTTTAAGTTCACCAAAAAAAAAAAAAAAAGAGGAAGTTATCTATATGCAAAAATAGGATTGTTTTTCCTGAGCCCAGGTTTTCTGGTAAAATCATCTCTCCATCTTTACATTGTGGTTCATGTTGGTATTTTATGTTCTTTTTACAAAATACAACAAGGATCTAAAGGAGTATCTCTGTTCTCCCCTAATAAATGCTTCCCTTCTTTCAAATAACTCAGTGAATTGAGAGACTCTCTTCCTGACCTTTGTGAAGAGCACTACCAGACTGAGGTTTTCGGGAACCAAAAAGTTGACCTTGCACATTATGAGCTAAGAAATGCTTCTGAGCCTGGTCCAGGCTCAGTTTTGAATTCAGTGTCTCAAAACCAGATTAAGTCAGATGAGCCAATATCTAGACAGCTCAAAGCATTCGGGTTGAAAGATCTGATCACTGGCTCCCATGAGGTAACTCCACACTGCTCAGATGCTTCCAGAACGTCCTCTTGCATGCTTACATAGGAAGGAATGGCCTCCGTGCCACAGGTGACAAACTCCTTAGAGAGATTTTCCAGAGGCGTAAGATCAGCTGGGTTAGAGTCAAGGTCGTCAAAGGAAAGGTCAAAGGAAACAGAGACTCTGACCTCAGGAAGGTAAGCTTTGTGGAGCACAACAACGCAGTTTCTAAACGAGCTGAATTCTCTGTGGCCCCAGTACGGGTCAATTTTGAGTCAGGTACAAGGATGAGTGTTTTGAAAACGAAGTAGCCAAACATGTAGTGATGTGATGTCTCTCTAGACAGTGAGTGCCTCATCAAATGAATTATGGAAATGGAGACTCCATGAAGCACTGGGGGAAGGCACTATTTTAGAAATAGCGGAAGCATCAGGAGGGGTAACTGAAAAATCTTGAGATCCCCTTCTGCCCGGGGAACATTTCTTTCTTCTTTAATCCCCTCAGTCTCCCCGATATATAACCAATGGCGATAATGCTGGTCCCTAAAGAGTCCTCTGATGGGCTGTGCCCTTGACTATTTGGAATAGCTTGGAGTAGAACCATCGAAGCCTGTCACCCGCCCCAGCAGGGTGGGAACAGGAGACTAAGGTGCCCCTTGGGGAGCCTTCTAACCCTCAACATTGGTCTTTGTGCATCACCCCCTTGATCACCAGGTACCCTAGACAGCCTGCTGAAAAGAATTCAGACGCTCTCGAGCTCCCAGCGGGAAAACCTTGAAGTCCTGTTGTTGGAAATAGCTCCCGACCTGCATCTCAAGCAGGTATTTTTAGGTTCTGTCTTGAAGACACAGAAACTTTCATACATTTCAGCTTCTTTGTCTGGAGTCACTGCAACCCCAGACATGTCATTGAAATGGGGTATAATTGTGGTCTCCTCCACCCACCAATCTGAGTGAGTCGAAAAGAGCTTCCTGCTGTGCCTTTTCTGGCAAGGGAAAGTCAAAATGGATTTTTTAAAATAATAATATGTTGATCAAGAAGAGAAAAAAAATCCATTGAGGCGAGGGGGCTCTGCGTTTGGACTGATATGGGAGAGAGAAAGGTTACCTATTATTTCGAAACCTGGTCTCAGCGCTCTTTTGCAAGCTGTAGAAATTCAAGCTTGGAGGAGCTAATGCCTCGTCTTTGAGGTTAGAAAATAAAGATGCTTGGAATCATCTGGGTTAGATCAATGGCTGTTATTAATATGAGGCTCTCGGAGGAATAATTATAATTGTCAATCACTGGGCATAGCCTGACATTAACAGGAGAAGTATGGGAGAAAACCGCAAGGATGCAGGGCAGATCTGTGCAATTGGCAAGGGGCGTTCTGCTAGTGCAGGGTCGCTGGGAGAAGGGAGGTTTGAGGTCCCCCAGGGCCTCTGGCCACCGTCTCGCCATGGGGCATATCAACAAAGGGGACAAATATCTGAGAGGGCTTCGAGTCCCTACCACTCACACATCCCTGAGAAGCAACACTGATCAAGTCCCCTACAATAATGTTGCAGTCATCGGGGCCATCGGTGGATCCAGACAGCAGACAGCAAAGTGCGGGCAGCTGCAGGGAAGGATGCATGTGGAGTCGGTTTAAATAGACGGTGAGCCTTTCTTACGGGAGAAAAATAGCAAAGCATTTGCCCACAAGGTCCAGAGAGGAGATGACCGATGGTCAGTGGTCTAAACTTAACTCGATGGGAAAGGAAACAAGCTACTCCAGGAATGAGGTTTGAGAAGACAAGCAGAGCCCCCTCCCCCCCCATGAAGGTTTCCCTCCAGGGCCCCCCAGCCACGGGAAGCCAGAGTCCAGTGTACGCGGACCAGAAGCAGGACCAGATATGTTGTCTGTAGGGCCCGTCACCAAATGGAAACGTTGAACCCCCTGTTTAGAAACGATTAAAAATTTCAAGAGGGCACTAGTAGGGCAGTCAGTCAAGCCCGAGGCCCTTCTGAGAGCCCCGTCCACGAAACCCACTCCGATGAGCGGGCAGCCCCCTGCCTTCCGGTCACTAAGGTCAGTACCACCAGGATACGCAGGTCCTGATTCAAACCGCCAAGGCCCTCTTCAGCTGCTGAAGAATGAGCAGTCAGGAAGAGTCAAACTGGACTTTTAATAACAATATGTTGATCAAGAAGAGAAGAAAAATCTGTTGAGGCTGGGGGCTCTGAATGTGGGGGTATGAGCCCACTGGTTATGCTTCCCCAGGTTCAATATTTAATACATGGCATTTAATCCAGAAATCCCCTGATCCTAATAAAGCTTCACATTTCACACACACACACACACACACACACACACACACACACACACTAAAAACCTAACACTTACCTTACACTTAGTGACATGGGAACTAACTATGACCATAGGTTCGGTTCGTAACAACCCTCTAATGAAGGAAATCATTCTTATCTCTGTTTTAAAGATGAGGGGCTGAGGCTTCCTGGGGTTAAGTGTCTGACTCAAAGATCAACAGCTACTGAGTGACCAGACACTGAGTTTTGATCTGGATTCTTAACTGGGAGGCCACGCTCCCTTCTATGACAAGCACTGTCTCATCTTTTTTAAATGTTTATTTATTGATTTTGAGAGAGAGAGAGAGAGAGAGAGAGAGCACAGGAGGGGCAGAGAGAGAATCCCAGGCAGGCTCTGCACGGTCAGCACAGAGCCCGGAGCAGGGCTTGAACTCACAAACGGTGAGATCATGATCTGAGCTGAAACTAAGAGTCAGAGCTTAACCCACTGCGGCACCCAGGCACCCCCGTCTCATTTTCTTTTTATGGCGACTACATAGAGACGTCAATCGACAATCGAAGGGAGGAGACTCACTCTGAAAGTTACCTGGAAAATCAGTGGGCCAGTCACTACCTGAACACAGGGCTCCATCACTGAGGAAAGGGAAGCCAAAAGGGCGTGGCCACCAGACACTCTTGAATATTCCTACAGCCATCGAGGACCCAGAGCTGGGAGGGGGGAAAACCTCCAGGTGTCACAAGACCCGCACCCTCCGGCAGGGTAAGATTGAAGCCAGGCAGACAGACCAAGACAAACAAATTGCAAGGCCCTACGGGAGGAGACCACCGCACAAATACCTGTAAAATCCTTTCGGTTTCAGCTCTGTTTTGCAAGAGCCAGAATTCGGGGGCGGGGGCGGGGCCTGAGGGCTGGTGGGGGAACCCAGCCCGGCAGATTGTAAAAGTTCAGAGCTGAGCAGAGAAGCAGTTTCAAGCTAACTTTTCATAAAAAGCAGAAAAGCATAGAGGGAAAGTTAATTAAGTCATAATGGAGTTGCTGAGAAAACTTTGCTTCTCTTTGGAAGGAAATTACGCTGGGTTTTGGAAGCGTAAGCAGGCGGGGGTGGGCGGCTCGTTTTTACGTCTTTTCATTTTCCACGTCTTTTCATTTTCCACGTCGGTTGGAAAGGTGGGGGAATGCAGACTAGAAGGGCAAAGAGTGTGAGATTCTCCAGCAGCTCTCTTTCGTGAAGGGAAGATTTTGGGTTTTTTTAGCTTTATTGTGCACAGCATGACAATCTGATACTCATACACACCATGAAAGGATCTCCCTATGGAGGTAGTTACACAGCCTTCACCTCCCTAGTTACCATTTGTAAAATTATTTTGGTGAGAACATTTAGGCTCTATTCTGTTGGCAAATTTCAATTAGACAATACAGTGTTATCAACTATAGTCATCAGGTTATACGTTAGATCCCCAGACTTTATTCATCATGTAACTGAAAGTTTGTACCTTATTTCTCCTTCTTCCTGGCATCTACTTTTCTACTCTCTGTAATAGTTTGACTTTTTTTTTTTAATAGACTGAAAGCAACTGATTTTTTTAAAAAATGCTGATTTGTTTTGAGAGAGAGAAAGAGAGTGAGAGAGAATCCCAAGCAGGCTCTGTGCTGTTAGCCCTGAGCCCATCGTGGGACTCCATCCGACGAACCATGACATCATGACTCGAGCCAAAATCAAGAGTCGTGCGCTTAACCAACGAAGGCACCCAAGGGCCCCGAGGAACCGTTTTGTCAACAATGACTTAGAATCCTGCGGAAGCCAACTCAGTAGCAACAGAGGAGCTAGAAGGGGCCTTGGACGGGCAAGTCTGATGCTAGAAAATTGGCCTGCAATGGGGCGCCTGGGTGGCTCAGTTGGTTAAGCATCAGCTTTGGGCTCAGGTTGTGATCTCACGGCTGGTGAGTTCGAGCCCTGCATCAGGCTCTGTGCTGACAGCTCAGAGCCTGGAGCCTGCTTCAGATTCTGTCTGTGTCTTTCTCTGCTCCTCCCCCGTTTACACCCTGTCTCTCTCTCTAATACAAATAAACATTTAAAAATGTTTTTAATTAAGAAAATTTTTTAAAAAATCAGCCTGCGGTCCCAGGGTCGCTGCACCTAACCAGGTGTGCAAAGTCTTCCCCACTGTTTTGCTAGAACGTCTGTCTGCTTTGGATATTTCTGTCAAAGAGCTCGAAGGCAAGAATCATTGTCTTATTCACCTGTGTATCCTTTTGCGCTCTACCTGGCGTGTAGACGGCTCCATAAGTCGAACATGGAAATGGTTGGGTAGTGGGAGGAGGTGATTATTTGAAATCCAGCTATTTCCTTTTTTTTTCTAACCTTGCTCCCCATATATTTTGACTCCTACTTGTAGGCTGAAAAAGTCATTTGAGATTTTTAGTCACTGTCACTTTAATAAAACGTTATATATACAAATAGAGAAAAAGAAAGAAACATTTGCTCGTTGTATACTCCTTCTGTGTCTCCTGGTAATCCATGCCTGGAGGGAAAAATCATATTCATGAACTAACCAGCAACACTATTTCCCTGATAGCAGTTTCTGAAGTATTAAGCATGCCCCTTGAGGTGCAATATCCACTCTCTGCCTTGTGTGCTTTAAACATTCCCCAAAAGGATATACAGTCAATAGGAGCCAATGGCGGCACCTCCTTTCATTTTCAATCCTGGGACACGTAAAAGATCTTGAGTAAAAATTATGCCCTGACATTTAGTGTCAACAGGCCCTGCGCCATCTCTGCGTTTATTTCTGTTCATCCCGATAAAGCTCCCGGCTTCATTCAAGCCACACATTTTCATCAAGCATCTGTTGGATGAGACGGTGGTTCTCTGCTCCGGGGTTACCGGATTCTCTGCCGTCAAAGGTGGCTTTCTCGGCACCCAGCTCAGCAGCTCCAAAGGAGATCTGTCCTTCCGGCTGGGGCTGGCATACTGGACACTTGCAGCAATGAAATAACCAAGCAGAATCCGGAAGCAGGATCCGAATGGGCGCCTGGGTTCACCCCATCATGCCCAGCCGCCCCCAACGAGGGACGGCTGAGTCCCCCTACCCCTTATTTTTCCGTTCCAGTTTGGGAGGATTGGGACAAAAGAGAAAGCAAATGGGGAGCACGGAGAGAGGGCAGCCCGGCGTGCATGACTAAATGTCAGGTTGTACAGGAGAGTTATAATTAAAGTCCAAGATGACAGATAACTATAAAATCAGATTGGTTGCTTTCCACATGGAAGGAAAACATAATGTTGTCGTCCAACCCGAGCTTTTTTTGTAAATTGAAATTACAGTTTTATTTGGAGCTATTTTTAAAGGTCCATTAATTAAAAATTGGAAGCCATTCCAATGCAAGGCATACCATAAAAGGTGTTGGATTTAATGATCACGAAGGACTGTAATTAAAAGATGATGTTATCTGAATATCAAATGCTCTAAATCGATGTTTGTTTTTTATTGAAAATAAACAAATTCAGGAGCAAAAAAAAAATAGAAAAGATATGTGCAAAATGTAATGATAATGGTTGACTTCTAAACAGCCAAGGAAATTATAGTCATCATGTGTGGGGAAAGAACAAACACCTCTTAATTGCATTTCATTATAACGTACCTTTCTCTGCTCAGTTGTATATATTAATTATAAAAATCGTGTTGCAGAGCAGAGAGGCTCTACAATAGTTCTTTTTCCCCCCTTCCTCCCTTAATTCTGTCTGAAGCAGGAAAGAACAATATCATCTGTCATCTGCAGAAAGAGCTTTCAAAGACAAAATCATAAGAAGAAAGAAAGGCTATTATATAAAAAAGAAAAAAATGCTTTGATGTCGCAGATTTTCCACTTATTAATGTTTAAGGCTATCTGTTCTTTTAGAAAAGTATCTTCTCATATTATTTTGTATGTGTATGTTCAGAAATCATCACTTTCTGATAACTGTATTACATGGCATCTGCATTACGTCTACGATTGTTAAAGGGAGTAAGGAGTGGGTGGGGAGCGAGCATTATTATGGAAAAACGCCATGCAGGACTTGAGGGATTGTGTAAGAGGAGGCAAAATAAGAGAGTGATGGGTCGGATTGGAGGCCCGGGCTTCGATAGGGAGAGCCAGCTGATCTCACTCCCTGCAGAGGGTGAGGTTGGAGATAATGAGCTCACATCACCTTAAGACTCGGTGTAGCCTTGACAAGGACTCTCAGACTGCCAGCATTTTAATATGGCGGAATGGGATGATCCAAAGTGGCGTTCGGAATTTGCTTTATCAGAAATCAGCTGAAACAGGTGAGCTCCATCTGACTGATGAGGGCGAAGGTAGGTTTCTAAAGAGAAATCGAGATCGTAAGCTGGGGTTTTAAGACGTGTGTGTGTCCCTAATTGCAATTTCTTAGGCAGAGGTCCGTAGTTTACCAGATTGTTGGCTGATTCTGTAATCCAGAAATGCTTAAGAATGCTGGTCTGGGCCCTTGGTATTCAGTCCACGGACCAGCCGTGCTGGTATCACATGGGAGCTTCCTGGACCTACAGAGTCTGGGGTCCTGCCTCAGACCTACAGAATGGGCACGTGAGCAAGATGCTGGGTGACGCATGTACACTTTGAGATGTGCTGATCTGGGTGACCCGATGATGACAATCCTCGCCCATCTGCGGTGCCAGAGAGCCACAGCCCTGTGTCTCCATCCACAAAGGCTCTCAGTCCTGGGTTCTGCCACTGACTGTGCAATGTAAACAGATGGCAAGACACTGTCCTCACATAAGTGTTGCGAAAAGTAAACGAAAGAGTATGTGTAAAGCATTGAACAGAACGCCCGGCACATAGAAGTCCCATAACAACAGGTACTTATTTTTTGGCTTTTTCTCAGATTCTGGAAAGTATCCATGGCATCAAAAATGTGATCATCAGTGCATCCAAAGTAGTGGTTCTCAGCAAGGGACAATTTTGCCTCCCGCTGCACACCTCCTCTCCCTCCGCCCACCCAGGGGAGATTGGGCAATGTCTGGAGACATTTTGGGTTGTCCTGGCTTTGTGGGAGGTTGCTACAGGCATGTAGTGAGTGGGTAGAGACAGGGATGTTGCCAAACATCCTACCTATATGATAGCCGCTCCCAAAAAGCAAAATCTGATGCAAAAGTCCCAGTAGTGCTGAGACTGTAAAACTCTGATCTAAAAGTAAGGGTATAGGGGCGGCTGGGTGGCTTAGTCGGTTAAGTGGCCAGTTCTTGGTTTCAGCTCAGGTCATGGGCTCGTGATTCATGAATTCGACCCCCCACTTTGGGCTCCACGCCGGCAGTGCAGAGCCTGCTTGGGATTCTCCCGCTTTCGCTCTCTCTCTGCCCCTCCCCTGCTTGCTCTCTCTTACTCAAAATAAATTAATTAAAAAAAATAAATGTTAGGACATAAAAACGGACTTGGTCAGGCGATAAGAGAATATTAGGGTTCTGTGGGTACTTGAGAGGTTACATGTCACTGTTGCTTTTAAACTGAAAAAGCAGAAGAAAATCACCACCTTCAAACACGTCGACCACCTGAGTAAGGTTCCTCCAGGGATTTCAGCCCTGCAGGAGGGTAAGCAGTAACTGATCAACCTACCGAGGTCAGGACCTCTCCCACCCCGTTCTGTCACTCATATCTCACTACTCTGTTTCTGCTCTTTGGAGTACGCTTCGTGTTCAGCAATTATTGCTCACTTGTGATTTGCTCGATTCTGCTCTGCCTTCCGTGGAGGTCTGGAAAGGAGAGTTTTCTTCTGCCTGCATCCCTGACGCCTCGCCCCTGCCTGCGACAGATGGAGTGTCTGCAGTATTTGTTCCGTGAGTATATTTACACTAGGCTTGCCTTGTAGATATCAGTGAGCTCTACCAGGGCCTTGTAGATATCAGGGAGATGTACCAGGCAATGTAATATACCTGTTCTCCTGGTCCTGTGGTCTCTTTTTAAAGACTTAGACAAAAATAGAATAAACCCTCAAGTTTGGAGTTATTTTGGAATCTCCTAGGGATTCCCAGAAATGAGATGAGACAAAAGGGAAAAAACAAGCAGATTCACTCCCACCCAGTAGCAGCCCAGCAGCATACTGGCGACAGGGGGCATTCCTACTTTCCATTTTTTAAGGAGGGGGGACAGACTCCGGACCCTGCAGCCGGGCAGAACGGGAACCAGAGTAGCACCACCGTTTACTAACCATGTGACTTTAGTAAGTTAACCCAACAGCTCAAAGCCTTAGTGTTCTCATCATTAAAATGGGGCTAATCATTGGAACAACCTGCGAACGGCTTCTGAGAAAGAAAGGAGACCACACACGCGTTCGACAGATACTGACTGTGGGACTACTGTGTGTAGAGCCCTGTACCAAATGCTAATGCATGTGGGCCGCTTGGCACCAGCCACAGTGTTGGCCGTCTCGTGTCAGCTGGGTTCACAATGTCCCAATCAGGGGCTCCTGCCTTTTGTACCCCGTTGTCACCACTTGAGTCAGAGAAATGGTGCAAAGAGAATCATTATCATCTTGGTGCCCCATGATAATTGCCTTCGGAAAAAGAAACAAAGAAAACGTTAAAATAGTTTGCCAGGCAATTAAAGTGTGCTTTGCCAACTCTTTGAAACTAGGTGGGAGGGGGTCGCCTGGCTGGCTCAGTCGGTAGAGTGCGTGACTCTTGATCTCAGGGTCATGAGTTCGACCCCCGTGTTGGGCATAGAACTGACCTAAAAAGATAAATTCATTAAATAAAATAAAATAAGGAGGGAAGGACTCATCAAAGTTTTCTGGCAAAATAAACGACTGCTTTAGGAGTTCGAAACGAGGTGTTTGGGAAAGATGTTTATCCCCGTGTTAGTTCCAATATCTGACAAGGAGGCCCAGCAGAAACATCCAGAGAATCGGGGAATCGTTTGGAAAATTGGGGAAGTCAATGCGATGGAATTCTTTTTTGACATTAAAAAATGAAAAGGACGTAAATCTATGGAAGATACACAAAAAAGTGTATACACACATAATTCCTGTATGAAAAATCGAGCTCCTTGGTCAAATTGTCCAAGATAAAATGCAAGAAATGAGAAGGATGATGTGAGAGTGGCTGAGTAGGTACCCTGTTCATATTTTATCCAAAATCTTCTTTCCTGCTGCTAAAACTCCTTTCTGGTTTAAAAAAAATAATATCTATAATAATAATTACATACTTCAGTGCTAGATTAATGGCTAAGAATTTTCCTATTTCGGAAAAAAAATATTCCAAGAAAGGTCCCAGAAGGGGGAGAAATAAATAAAAACACATTGGAAACATTAAATATGGCCAGTGGGTAAACTGTAATTGCCTAGTGCCTAACAGTTTGAAACAGAATGTTCTACAGATAATCATTTCCGTGTTTAACTGTAGGGAAAAGAAGCAGGTACTTGATCTGTGAAGGCAAAAAGGAAAAGATGGCACGTTGAAAGCAAGGATTCATTAGGTCAAGTTTCATCTATCTTCCTAGTACAAGCGGATTCTGGACTATGGCTCTGCCCACGGAGCAAACCTCGATGTTCAAATGCTCACACACGGGGGTCAGAAAGCCCTGTCTCCAACTCCTTTCTTCCCCCCTTCCTTGCTGTTGGACTTTGGACAAGACACTCACCTTGTCTGAGCTTCCATTTCCTCACCTGTAAACTGGAAATCATATTCCCCTTCCCTGGGCTGTTTTAAAGATTAAACTGAATCCAATTAAACTAAACTCTAAGTATATATACAACACCTAAGGCTAATGAGCGCTCAGTGAGTATCTGTTAATTATAGTATTAATATCACTAGTCTCATAGGTGGCTCGTACACTCTACCTCATTCTTAAGCGTGAGCCAGGTTGTGGGCCAGGATGTGCAGGGTGTTTGGATGAGGACCTCTTTTCTTGGCTTTATCCTCCTTTTTGAAACTCTAACTCTCAGCCTCTAGTTTCCTCCCATTGCTAATTGCTACTCCAGAAGCTGTGACAGCTTTTCCTGTTTGGTAGTTGATGAATCAATCAAAAGATGCTTTTGTGAAGCAGTGATTTGGGGGTTGTGAAGTGCCTGATGGAATGTGTGACACTGACAGCCCCCTGGGGGGGGGTGTGTGTGTGGATTTGATGCATTTACCACGGGATGTTCCCAGAGGGTGCCAGACAGGTGCCTTGACCCCAGCCTATCCAGGATCCCCATCTAGCAAGCTGGGTAGACTTGAGTTTCTATGGTAATGATTGCTGGGGGCCCAGTATCTCAATAATCCTCTTGTGATACCCACACCATTGCTTTCAATCCCTCACCCGCACTGCTTTCCCTTGTCCTTCTTCTGCCAATCATTCCTGTTCAACACATATCCCTGCCCTATGCTGCCAACGCTCAGTCTTCTAAAGGGCAGATCTAGTTCTCTGAGTAGCAGGCTCCTGGTAAGGACTCAACACCCAACAGCAATTTATTGAGCACCCACTCTATAGAAGACATTCAAATGGTAATCTGGGAGTCCCAAGAACAGTCCCTAATCCATGTTGATCATTGGGTGCCTACTGATGTCAAGCACTGTTCTAGAAGCTGAGCAGGGTGAACAGGGAGGAATGAGTGGGTACAAATATTATCGAGTACCGTGCAGACTTCCGCGAGTGCAGAGTTGAGTTGGGGGAAAGAATCATATTTATATCTCAGGATGAGGCAGGAAGAACTAATAAAGGCTGATCAAGGTGTGATCGAGGGTTGGAGGCTTCACTGAGGAATAGGCATTCTGATTAGAGGGGCAGTTGAGGCAGTAAGCAGCGGTCAGGACAAACACCCTGTAGGAAGCAGTTCTTGAGCTGGGCATTGCAGAATACGGTTTTCGATGGGCAATAAATGAAGAAACGGTACCCTTGGCTACGGGAGGAAACTGTGATCATGGGCACAGAGCGGCAAAGAAACATTGGGTATGAGGTACAGGAAGCAAATAGCCAAGGAGGGTGAGGATATTGATTCTGTGGAAGAAGGTAATGGGGAATAATACTCACGCATTAATAATGTGAGTCATTATAATAACACCTGCCATTTATTGAGTACCTATTTTCTTTGAGACTGTATGGTAGATACTTTATTAATAAAAACATATCTCTGTTAGGATGTACTGGGGGTGTTCGGTGTGAGCACTTGACATGAATTTACATCACTAGGTAAAGCAGCCCTGTGAACCGCTAGAGACTTTCATTTTCCTGCTCAGCTTCTGAGCAGAGAAGATGTATGGCGTACTGATACGTTCCTCCAACAGTGCGGTGTATGAATGCATGAGCTTTTGACCCGGGCTGCACACTTTACCAGCTCTATGACCCTAGACAAGTTCCTCTCTTCTCCTGAAGCCCAGTTTGCTCCTCTGTAAAGTGAAATGCTCTTGAGTCAGTGCTCTCACAAGGTGGCTGCGAAGAGTAAATGAAAGAGCGCCTGAGACGTACCTAGTACAGGGCCTGGTCATGCTGAGCACTTAATAAAGGCTGGTTATTAGCTACTCCACCAGCAGCAGCTCCCCAGAGGCTGCTCTAGCCCTCGGGAGATCGAGAAAAAACACTGCATGTCATGTGTTGGCCTTCAACCACCTGGCACGTTCATCCTTTTCCAAATCATCCACTAAGATTCTGTGCCTGATGACTTGGATGGTGCTTCAGCTTTGAAATGCCCATTGTTCAATGCCTCATTCAAGGAACCCTCCTCCAGGATGCCTTGATGGACCACGTCAACCCACGAAGCTCGCCCCTCCACTGACTGCCCAACCACTGGGCTCTTCACCCAGGGCTTGGGCTCTTCAGTCTTCTGTGAACTGATTCAGGAGGGTGTCAGCTCGTCTACATTACCTGGGCCTTCCAGTTGTCTTGGGGTGATGGTGGGGTGTCAAGAGGTCCCCGGCAGTGTGTTCGTCCACCCTGTGCCCACAAATGCCCACCTGGTCGGTGACCCCTTGTCCTTTCCTTACCCATCTTCCTGCTTGAGTTCCCCTTGAAGACTGAATCCCACTCCCGAAACCACTTTCTTCTTAAAAACTCGATTGTTCTGATGAAAACCTGCCACAACCCATCCTTCATTGTCTTTTAATTCGATATCTCTACATTTTAAGGTGTTTGGGGTTTAGGGCTTTCAAAAAAAATGTCATCAAGTATTTAAATCAATCTCTCTCCTCTTTATTGATAGGAACTCAAGCCTGCTGATTAACTTTTCAATCAAAGCTGCCTACCGCACGCACACCCGCACAGGCAACAGTGACTAGTTTGGGCCCTAACTAAAACAGTTATTGAGCTGAGTTCCTTAGTGTTTCTGGCTGCCCCTCTGGAAGCAGGGGGAACTTTGGGGTTAGCCTCCATCTCCTGGCTCAAAGTGACTGCCGATGGAAAGCTCTGTCACTGACCCTAGCTTTCCCCCATGCAGCTGTTTTCCCTGAAATTTCTGGAACATACTTACTGTGTTCGGGGTTGGAGCTGGAGGAAGCTGCACATTTGAAAGGAGAATAAAAAAAAAACAAGAACAATAGCATTTTTCCTTTTTTTTCTCCCCTACTCTTTCGAGCGAGTTGAGTAGGATACCCTGTAATACAGTTACGATCCTGTACTGTGTAGATAGATGGAGATATAGAAACGATCTTTTTTGTATGTACCAGATATCACTCAGAATGCTTACCCAGAAATGCTAAAGGGAAGTGGAGGGAAATAACAGTAGCAATAATAATAATATTAATGATAATAATAAATAATAGCTAACCTATGTCAAGCACTTACTGTGCGCCTGGCTCTGTGCTGAATCCATCTGATTTCATAGCCTTCCCGCAACCCTCTATGTGTGTAGAGATTATTATTCTCCTCCTCTTTTCAGATGAGAAAATGGAGTCTAGAGATGTTAAGGGGCTTGTCAGTGATTGGCAACCCAAGAAAGTGATCCAGGCACCCTGACCGGGGAAGCCAGTATCTTACACACAAATTCATGGGGTCCATCTTGTCTTCTGTCTGTATTGGACCAAGAACTCGTTGAAGGCAGCAGCTTTGTCTCCTTTATAGTTTTCAATAAGCCTGGCACAGGAAAGGTGCTCAAAAATGTTCAAATCTGCAGTTCTTTCAATAACTGTGTCTAATTGGGGCCAGATCAGTTATAGATCCCAAGGATACAGTGGAGAATAAGGTAGCCAAAGTCTCAGTCCTTATGGGACTTAAGGCATTAGGTGGGGGTTTCTGTAAGGATGCAACTTCCCTCTGTTTCTCTCTGTGTTATCTCCTGGATTGGATCGGGCTATCTTTGTATTCCAGATTTGATTCTGGAGGAAAACAAATCAAGCCACATGTCAGGGAACTGCTCAGTGCTATGAGCAAGATACCCTTACAGGCACCCAGTCCTGAATGTAGGTAGTCTGAGGTTCATGATGTCGCTACCTAGAAACCCAGAGAATCCACTTTAAGCAAGAAGTTAGTCCCTGCACTTAGACACCGAAAGGTAGGCCAGGGATGGAGTATCTTCCTGCCTGAATGTCCACCTCTCCTAATTTACAGTCTAATTGTGGAGCACTTTCAACCTATTTTGCTCGCCATCAACATCAAAATGTCTCTCTTGCTTGGAAGCTTCTGGAAGGTGACACCGAGAATGTCTGTGGTTAAGCAAATGGTCCAGAGTGATAGGAGTTCACCGTTCCCACAGCAGACAGCCAACTTACTATTGCCAGGATTCTGTCATCCTTTGGGGACGGTAGGTAATAGGCTGATACTTTCTAGAACCCAGATTTCCCATCAGTAAAATGAGAGGGTTTCCTCCTGTGTGACCCTCTGGGTCCTGTTCCACGTGTATGCTCTCTGATGCCTCAGCGACAGTACAGTGGGTTTTGGCCCGTGTGACAGCTTCGTGACACCAGCTGTGTTGAAGGCTGGGATGTGGGTGAGGCCAGAGCAAATGGAGAAAGAACCGGCTGGGAGAGGTCTCTGAGCACATCCCTTAGGTCTAAGGAAAGCAGTGACACACCCCCCCCCCAAAAGCCCCCCAGGTGAATCTGGCTAAACCACATCGTGTTCCCCGCCCATGTCAGAAGCGCCAGGACTCTTTGTCACAGAAGGTAAGGAAGAACTCCCGAGGAGGTCCGCCAAGTTCCCCTTGGCTCAAATTTCAATCCGCGCGCTGATTTCTATTCCCATTATTCAATTTCCTTCCCATCAGTCAGAATTAAATACCAAATCCCAACCCCAGATCTTCTCAAGTCCAATCACCCCAATGCTTTGTTTCCACCTTATATAAAAGTTTAAATTTCCTCTTCCCCTGCTCAAATTTCTGCCAAAACAATCATCAACAATGAAATTTTTGAAGATAATTAGCATATCAGGTATCTGTAAGAAGCTAATAATGTATTTCTTGGATTGTGCCTCTCTGGTTAGCTGTTATTAATCACAAATATTATTCATGTCGTTTGAAATATTCCTGTTGGCGGATGTTTTTATGCTTGAAGGATTCCGGCTAAAAGTCTTGGGTGACGGACGCACCCCCTTGCCCCCTTTGGAGAGGAGAGATTGGGTCCCGTCTTGTTGAACAGGGTTAGCCTTCAGGGGAAACAGCATTAAGGGAAGTAATTATCCATTCACACCGGGCTGGCTACAAAGAAAGTGAGAAAATCACCTTCTCAGAACTCACATGAAAAACATAATGTAGTTAATATTAAATAAAGGCATTGGGCAACCTAGCCTCTTTTTAGTGTGTTCTGATGTGTCCTTGATCAGGGGCTGTTTTGTTTATGATTAATGAATGACTCACCTTGGGCTGTGTTCCGTTCAATGCATACCTCATTATGAATTTGAAGAGGTCATTTGTTCCTTGGATTTAAAATAAAAACCTCTTTGTGCGTTGAGAAGGTTAAGAGTTTGATATTGTCGCAAAATTAGGTCAAAGAGAATGCGGGACATTTCTTTGGGGCTGTTTGGGGCCCTGTTATTTTTAACAAACAAGTTGGCTTTTTTAACTTTGGCCTTTGGAGAGAACTTCTAAGCCTGGGCTTTGATTTTAAAATAGGTCCTAAAATGATGTGGCTCAGACCCAACTTCTCTGTAGCAGCAGCGCTGCCTCCTGGGCGCCATGAATCGAAGGACGTCAGTTTGGTAGGACCCACATGGGCAAGGGCTCTCTGTGCTACTCCAAGAGAGGCTGGTGGAGGGGAATTGCAGTGACACGGAAACAAATCAAAGGTACACACAGCCTGGGGTGCCTGGTTGGCTCAGCCAGTTGAGCATCTGACTCTTGACTTCAACTCAAGGCGTGATTCCAGGGTCGTGGGATTGAGCCCCTCATTAGGCTCTGCACTGGGCACAGAACCTGCTTAAAATTCTCTCTCTTTCTCTCCCTCTGCCCCTCTCCCCTGCTCCTGCACTCTCTCTCTAGAACAAACAAACAAAAAAATTTTTTAATTAAAACAAACACACCCTGAGGCCCAAGTACACAGACAAGATCAGTTCTTTTCCCTTTTCACACCGTGTCCACCAAACTCGTTTTTTTTTTTTTTAATTTTTTTTTTAATGTTTTATTTATTTCTAGGAGAGAGAGAGAGAGACAGCTTGAGCAGGGGAGGGTCAGAGAGAGAGGGAGACACAGACTCTGAAACAGGCTCCAGGCTCTGAGCTGGCAGTCAGCACAGAGCCCGACGCGGGGCTCGAACCCACGAACCGCGAGATCATGACCCAAGCGAAAGTCGGACGCTTAACCGACTAAGCCACCCAGGCGCCCCCCACCAAACTCGTTTTTAATGGCCTCTTTTCCTCTTTACAGTTGTGTACTATGTTCTTATTAATTTAATTTCACTCATATTTAAATGTCAGGATGAGCAGTAGCTTGCAGTGTGCTTTGCCACCCCCTATAAAACCCAAATTTGATGCAGAAGGGCACAACTGGACAAAAATAAAACTCTGTGCCTGTCTTGTTTTGGCAAGATTCCTGATAAATAAAACCCTCTGATAAGGAAATATATATGTATCACTCTTTGTTGTTACCTGCACTCACACACAATCACATTCATCAGAGGAAAACAGATGAGAGATTAGATAGATACATAGATAGGTACATAGAGAGAGAGAGAGAGAGAGAGAGATAGCCATCGGCTGGTTGAGCTGCAGGTATAGATTCTGTTTTTGAATGGCCATGCTGGGGACCACTAAGAGAGGGAACTTGCGTATTTGGAACTAATGCCCTAAGCTTGGCAGTGAACTCATTGCTAATCACCAACTTTTCCAGCAGTACACACACAGACGTGTGGCTTACTACCTATGGGCCCCGCCACAGCTCAGTTAATGATCTTTCCACAGGGTATGTGTGTTCACTTGTGCATTCAAATGAGGGCTTGTCACGCAGAAATAGAAGCATGCACACGATTGACTTACCGGTTGACTAAGGATACCCACTCCGTGGTAGACATAGTTCACTAGTCACCTAACCAACTTTTTTTTCAAGGCAAGCTATTTCTTTATGTGTGAGAGAACTGTGTTCTTTGATCACAGCCACTCAGATGGGATTAAATAACAGCAAATCTCAGAGACCCAAAGGGCTTACTCCTGCCTCTGTCACTAAATCGCTGCGTGATCTTGGGCAAGCCATTTCCCACTCTGGGCTTCAGGGCCATCGCTGTAAAACAAGGGCCTTGGACTCTCATCTTTATATTGCTCCTCACCATCAGTGTTCTTTCTGTCTTTTTCTTTTTTTCTAGAACGATGTGTCTCCTATCAGTGTTCTAGGACTCGATTCCCAAAACAAATATATGAATAGCTAATCCAAGGGAGGAAATACTTCCGCTTCAAAATGTCCTCTTGGTGAAGTGAGGTCTTACTATTTCCCAAACTAAACCCAGAAGATCAGTGGTTTGTCCTTCCCCATAACCTCCATTTACCTCAAAGATGTGTGAACCCCCATCGGACGCTAAATACGTTCAGGTCTGTTGGTCGGTATCTTTGAGCACTGTCATGACTGATCACTTCGACGGCAAACAAATACCAATTTTTACAGCCAGAAATACATCTGACTTCGACTGTGGAAGGGAACACCAAGCACAATCTCCTTACAGATATTTAGGGCAAACTTGGCAATTTCCAAAATAAAATGAACTTCCAAGAAAGTTAACAAAATTCCACAGAATAGTGTCCTCAAATTACCATAAATCATTTTTAGAAGATTGAGGATTCAAATGGTAATAATGATAAGTTTTTAAATGCATTACAAAATTAGGCAGAAAACTTAGTTGGGGCAGGGATATATATATATATATATATATATATATATATATATATTTTTTTTTTTTTTTTTTAGATGATTACTCCATCCTCTTTTAAAAAAAAAAAGGCTCCTACCAATTTGAGGAAATGGAAAAGGAGCCTGAAGGTGGTTTGTGAATCAGTTTTATTGTATGTCACACTGGTAGCCATTGTCTATGTATTTTAGCTTAAAAGCTAATTAAGCAGGATTGGAAATACTTAAAGCAACAAACAAACAAAAATCCTCTGATTTTAAGATAAGGGCTTTGTGAGTGTTTATCATCTTCCTGATCACATGATAGCTGATGCATCTGCACCTCCAGAAGCTCCAAAAGCCTCACACAAGGATTTTTCTTTGCATCTCATTTGTCAGAACTTCCTCCTGCCCAAGGAGGCCCAGCACCATCCCTGGAAGGTCCCTGGGGAAAACAGAGGTTGGGCGGGGAGTGGTTCCCTTGTTCAACTATATCTGCCACACTCACCCATGATCACATTGCTAAGGAGTGACCATCTGTGCTCAAGTGATGCTGGATGCTTTTGTTAATGCCAATACGTGCTTATTTCCTGGGAGCCCCAAGCCTGAAGACTCAGGCGTTTTTCTTCTACGGGGTTTGCTTTATGTTTTATGAGGGCTCAGATGTATGAGATTACCATAACTGATCTTACCTGCTTTACCACATGAGGACTGAGCTACCCTGCAAAACTCTCTCCTAAATGCCCCTCCTCCCTCTTTTTTCTGCCCACATGGTGTCCTTGTAAGGGGAAGATGGTTAGGAACTACGGTTTGCACTGACTGCCCGTCATACGGGAGAGAAGACAGAGCACACCACTCACACAACAGGATTTGGAGTGAGGACAGACTGCCGAGAATTCCTTCACTTGAACTCATTGATCTCCACAGGGGATGCTTACCGCTCCTTCCAATCTAAACGTATTTTGGCTTTTGCTAGTAACGCCCAAGCTTTGTTTTGTATAATCAAACTACCCTCTTCCCAGTCCGTGTTCAGTGGGAATAGTCCCATCTCCAAGCTCCAAAGGTGTCATGTGACCCAGACCAGCCGATCGATCAGTAAATGGCCCTCTCTCCAAAGAGACTGGCTCAGAGTGCCTTAGTCCATTCAGGCTCCACTACCAGAATACAGAATATAAGTGGCTTGTAAACAACAGATATTTGTTTGCCATAGTTCTGGAGTCTGGGAGTCCAAGATCAGTGTGCGAGGATGGTCAGATTCCCCTGAGAATTCTCTTCTGGGCTTGCAGACTGCTGATTTCTTGTGTCCTCCCATGGCCAAGAGCAGAGAGGTGAGGCAGGCTCTGTCAGGACTAGCATGAGGACGCTAATCCCATTCATGAGGGCTCCACCTCCATGACATCACTGGATCCTAATTACCTCTCAAAGGCCCCACCTCTAATGCCATCACACTGAGGGGGGACGGGTTCAACATATGAACTCTGGGGAAACACATTCAGCACATTACTGGGGTCCTTATTATTAAGATGAACTAAAGGAAGTTTCCCATGGATCTTTGCTGGAACCATAGGGAAAAAATGCTTTTTCTCCCCTGGGGAGCTGGACCACGTACAGTGTAATATAACCTACATTTTCTTCTGCTGACCTCCACAGTGGGAGAGCCTAGCAGAAGACAGAACACAAGAAAACAGAAAGAGAAAAAGCACAAAGGGGAGAGAGAGAACTCTGATGATCATTTCAGCATCTTAATTGCCAATTCTGTTCACATATATACACCAAAAATCTCCTTTATTATTATTGGTAGTATTTTTTTTTTTTTTTAGTGTAAACCAATTTGAGTTAAGTTTATGGTCATCTGCAGTTGAAATGAAATGGAAGGATATCTAAAAATGTTAATCACACCTTACTTGCATCTGGTCCTTCTATGTTGACAAAGTGCTCACATATTTCTTCTCTCTTTCAATCTGCCCTGTGAACCTGTAAAGGAGATAGCGTTATCCCCATGTTCACGGAGGAGAACATGGACTAGCGGAAACCCTGACTTCATTCTGTTTACTCTGAGGGGTCACTGAGCATTTGGTGCATGCAAGGCCCTGTGCTAAGTGCCGGAGGCGTAGCGAACAAGTCAGACGCCACCCCTGTGTTCAGGGGACCCCGGTCTCGTCTGAGAGCAGACAATAACCACCAATTTAACACGTCACTGTCAGGGTCCACCTGGGTACCTACACTAAAGGAGCAGTACAGAACAGTCGAGAAGGTCAAAAGACATTCTGGAGGACTGTCCATTAAACTAAGTTCAAGGAGAACTCGCGGCAAATGGAAGAGCAGATGCAAAGAGGCTGAGGCCGGAGCAAGTAGGGTGCGTTGAAGGAACAGGGGTCCAGCATGGAGGGAGCAAGGAGAGAGTCATGTGAGTAGACAGGGGGGCAGGCAGAACAGGAACACACTTACCTGTGGGCCACGTTAAGAATTTTGGTCTGTATCTTCATCTAGAAGGGGTGTGTCATGGCCTCACATGTACTATTAAGATAACACAGCACGATGCCTGCAATGCGGAGGATGTACTGAAGAAGTCAGAGTGTCTTTGGGAAGAAGTTAAATGTGCCTGGCGGAGTATGGGGCTTAAATAATATTTCTCTAAATTGAGCTTGTCACTTGCCCCAGATCACAGAGCCAGTAAGTGTCCAAGCCAGATGAAGGTTCATAGAGTGAACCCAAAATCATGCTCTTGACCGCCGCGTGACATGGAACATAAACTAAGTCCGTTTTCCATGGGAGAATTATTAGACTACTCTTATATTTGCAACAGGATGGCTGGCACTTTCTAACTTTCCCATTGGGTTCCCGTCCTCCATTTTTTAAATAAGAGTTGCACAATTTTTTAATGCGATTCAAGCAGAGCTCTACTTGCTATTTGTGTGACAAAGTTCAAAAACTTCGTATTGTGTCATCACTTTTAAAAAATGTATGACCAAGAACACCTGGCAAATTCCAGAAACCTTTGAACTCCAGTTCGTTGAATATTGTAGTTTATGTTTTCTCTGATTTGTCCCGAACCATTTGTACCTTGGATTATTAATCAATAACCAAACACAACTCTGCCTGGGCAACCCCCCCTCCTCGCCCCCTACTGATTATGCCAGGAACATGACCGACTGTATTTTCTTTGATTTCTGTCAATATATTTGTTGCAAACCTTTATTCTGGCTTCTTTCTCCCTTTGTATTCCATGGAAAAAAATTCCCCAGATAAGATCAGAACTGCTTTGTCATTCATCAGTAGTAATCAGGTCTGAGCAGAGTTCAAAAACATATTTTTTTTCCACACTCAGACGAAGAAAGCCCAAAGAATAAAATTGTTGGCCACAGCTCTCTGACTTTGTGTTTACATGTGCATATGTAAATGTATTATGATGCGTGGCTCGCCCTTTAGTGGATTCACATTAAATTAATGGATATTTATGGAGACGGTAATAAAGATAAGCTACTGACATACAATTTGAGGGAATCTGGGAGATTACTTCCCAGAAGACAAAAGCGAGTGTCTACACAGCAGGTTAGCATGATGGACAACACTCTCATGCAAGAAAACCCCGTGTCACCTCTTGGGATCTCTATGCAGCTGCCTCTCCATTTCAACATCTATCCAACTTAGACAACAATAGCGTGGACCTCATGAGGGCTCATTCTGTAATCAGCCGGTGAATATTTATTGAGTATTTACTGTATGCCAGGAACTTTCATGGAAAGTATGGACCTAGGAAAATAGGTCCATACGGTCATGCAGCTAACGTTCTCCTACGAAACAGAGACAATCATTGAATGAATCAAGGAAAGAATCCTGGATGGTAACTCTATGGTACAAATGGAACAAAATCACAGAAAGATAAGTCAAGGGGGGATTCAGATAAATTGCAGATAGGTCTTCAGATAAGTTTGCTACCTGAAAAGCTGACATTTGAATTCAGCCGTTGATGAGAAGAAAGAACTAGCCTCTAGAAGAAAGAAATGATCTCAGGACAGAAGACCACATACAAGAAATGGCTAAGTCCCATCTATGAAGTGAAAAAGGCGGTAGCATTGAAGCAGAGAGGGTGGGTCAGAGGGAGACTGTGGGAGGTGATGGCGGAAGGGTACACAGGGCCAAAATCGTGGGACCTTGAAGGCCACGTAAGGAATTTGGACTTTAGTCTAAGTGCAATGAGAAATCACTAGCGATCTTCAACCAGGGTGAAAACTGACCTGACCAATGACAACGGAAAGGCTGCTTCTCAATTCTCTGTGTCAGTGGAAATTTTCAACCTGTAGCTCATACGGCACAGGGACCTAAAAGTAAGCGGGTCCAATTGGTCATGATCCAATATGGCTTCCAAATTCCTGGAAATGTGAGAATGAGGTGCATGAGGGTGTGTAGAGACCTGCATCCGAGACGCTGTGTGGGATGTTCTCAGAGTAGCTGGCACACGTTAAGCTTCTGCCAATGAAAGCTCCCCAAATACAGTGACTTAAAGAAGATGGAAGTTTACATCTCCGGATGGTCCAGAACTAATATGGCACCTCCGTGGTGTCCGGGGCACGGGCACTTTCTCTCTCCATTGCCCTGCCAGCGGCAACATGCAGCTTCCTTCTCAATGATGGTGATAAGCGGCCATTATCGTTTCTACTGTCGCATCTATATTTCAGCCACCAAAAGGGTGAAAGGGGCAAGGAGAAAGAACACTGTTTCCTTTGAAGGTCACTACCCAGAAGTTAGACACGTCATTTCCCCTCATTTCCCATTGAACAGAACCTACTTGCATGGCCACACCCGCCTTCAGGGAAGCTGGGAGACATCATTTTTGGCTGTGCAATCTCGTGCCAAGATAGAACTTTTTGCGTGGTAAAAGGATCCTGGAGGGATACTTCTGGTTTCTGGCATAGCTTCTACCCAGTGCAGAAGCAGGTGGAATTGCCATCACCCTTTGGAGAACCAGCCTCCTTAGAAGTTCTATGCCCAGAGGACTGATAAGTAAAACAAAGTCATAATCATAAATAATCAAGTAATAATTAACAAAAAGTGGGGCCGCCTGGCTGGCTCAGTCAGTAGAGCATGCAACTCTTGATCTCAGGGTCGTGAGCTCGAGCCCCACGTTGAGGGGAGAGTTTACTTCAAAAACATTTAACAAAAAATGACTAAGTGATTGAGACATGAGCATATGTTGATCGTTCCCTGCACAATCCTAGCTCTGTGCTCCATGCAAATAGCACGTGTTTTTAAATTAATGAAAATGACTTAATGTTTTAAACAAGCAGATTGTTCACCCATGTCTCCCAGAGCCTGCCCTTTGAGCTGTTTTCCCAGAAAAGGAGATGGATTTGTACTGCTTTATTCCTATTTCTTCACCTGGCATGCAATTTCAAGTCAGCTCTTTGGGACCCAGAGTGTCCTTTTGCACATTAAACAAAGTAATTAGAAATCATTATTAATTTGTAACTATTTTTTTTTTAAGTTTTTAATGTTTATTTCTGAGAGAGGGAGAGACAGAGCAAGAAGGGGGGGGAGGGGCCGAGAGAGAGGGAGACACAGAATCTGGAACAGAATCCAGGCTCTGAGCTGTCAGCACAGAGCCCGATGCAGGACTCAAACTCACGAACTGTGAGATCATGACCTGAGCCGAAGTCGGACGCTTAACCGACAAAGCCACCCAGGCCCTCCATTACTTTTGTAACTCTAAAATCATTAGCATCATTATAACCATGTTAATGTTAGTTGAGCCTGTCATACCTTTTTTTGTGTATGATATCAATATGCATACAAACATAATTTTCCTAAGTCATTCAAAAAGTGGCGAGCACTCACTGTGTGTACTTAGTGGAAGGCAGTTGGAAGTTACTCGCTATCTCTATTTGGATGGGCAAAACAAGGTTGTGACTCTACCGTGCCGAGAGAGTCAAGGTTTTAGCAAGTCAGGTTTGTGAGTTCAATTAATGTAGCTAGATCCTAGAGAAAGTCAGTAACATTAACAGCAAGAGACCTTGGGTTGAAGTCAAGGTATCAACATCCTGGCTGCGCCAATGACTTTCCATACACTTTTTTAAAATGTTTATTTATTTTTGAGAGACAGAGAGAGACAGAGTGGGGGGGAGGGGCAGAGACAGAGGGAGACACAGAACTTGAAGCTGAAGTCCAGGGTCCGCACCCGTGGCACAAAGCCCGACACGGGGCTCAAACTCACGAACTCTAAGATCATGACCTGAGTTGAAGGTGGATGCTAACCGACTTTCCATATGACCCGAAATCATTCACATTCTCGAGGCTCCTAGAGAAATAAGGGACGGGTCCTACTCCGCATGGGCCAATGTGTGGCATAGCGCTACTCAGTCTCTGGGACCAGCCCAGCAGATCAATCATGGTGTTTCACTGTCTTCTGCTGAGACAGCCTCAAATTCCTTGTAAGACAATCCTCATTCTCCCAGGGTCGGACCAAAAGATGAAACCTTTATGTCATCCCTGAGTTTGATCATATCTAAGACCTCTTCCAACATGTCACAATCGAATAAAGTAAAAACCAAAGCGAAACGAAGCCTTCCGTTGAATAAATACATGAATCTGGAATGTGGCAATTTGCGATTTATAGCATTTGGCCTTGAATACTCAACAGTAAAGCTCGCTGGCCTTTGTTAATTAAAAAAGATGAATCATATATTTGGGAAAGGATGGTGTGCTATTTCCGTACCTTAAAGCCAGAGGGGGTAGAGTGTATAAATGCAAATTACATGCAAATATGCTTTGGGGACCTCCCTATTTCTAAGAACTGAATTCGGCTTCTGGGGAAATAGAAAAGGTGGCTCCACATCTCTCTCCCGAGAGTTAAACTTTGAAAGTTTTCAAGAGACTCATGGAAATTTCCACCTTCCATAACAAAACATAACTTGGGCTTTTTAAGCTGCTAGTGCCGGAAGACTCCACGTGAGGAGACGCGGGGCGACAGCTGTGACTCAGACCTGAGAATCACCTCCCCACTGTGGCTGGCCCTGAGTATTGCTGTAACACCCACACCAGCAATGTGCCCACCGTTGCTGTCTTTCTACTGTGGACACAGACCCTTCCCTTAATCCATCGAGGCTTTAAGCCAAGGAATAAACACAGGAGAGAGAACCATAAATGTAAGACTGGTGGCTTGTTGTGTTTGCGAAATTCTCACTTCGCGCGCAGCGACTCTGACCTGCTTCCCGATGCAAGGGATCAGCCTGAGGGACCATCCCGGGGCCTTATCATTAAGTACTTTGTCAGAGCCCTCTAAGACAGTCCACACCTATCAGAGGAAGCCAGAGGTAGACTGAGGCTCTAGTTCCTGCCTATCCACCCCTCCTCCCCCACCCCCACTCTCCCGTGTCTCGGATTCCTCTTTCCCGTCCTGGGATCTCTGGAGGAGAGGCAGTGAGAATGTCCACCTCTTTCAAGGTGGTCTGCATACCATACTGACACTCACGTATTTAAGACAGAGAGAGGCGCTTCGGATGATTAGATTTATTACGTGTTAGAATCTGCTTTTAAAGGAGCTGCAGTTAGGTCAGCGCTACTGAAAAGTTAATGCTTGAGAGTCACCTGAAGATCTAGGTAAAATGCAAATTATGATTCACTGGATGTGGGGTAAAGCCTGCGATTCTGCATTTCTTCTAAAGAGGATCACTGATATGTCACCCCAGAATATGTGCTTTGGTATAAAAATTGTGAGCTGAAAGGCATTTGAGTTCCTGAAATTCCTTATCTGCCTAAAAGCAGAGCCTCTCCAAAGAACTCATTGTTATAAATCCCCTCCCCTGGGGCAAGTCTAAAAAGTCAGCACCACACCCAAACAGATACTATGGAAAACTATCCCTATCTCTGATCTATTCTCTTAAGGGCCCATTTATCTTTCCAAAAGGGTATTTGCTTTTCCATAAGAGACCTCACCTCCGCCTTTCCCCTGCTAGTATACAGTTAGCTGTAAAGACCCCCCCACTTCTAACTACCTCTTTGAGTTACTCATCACTGAGTTCTTCCTTGGGTATGCACCATTCATGTTAATAAAACTTGTCTATTTTTCTTTTCTTAATCTGTTTTGGCAGATTAATTTGCAGGCCCTCAGTCACTCAACCTAAGAGGGTGGAGAGAAAAAAAATTTTTCTCTGCTGCACTAAGCTTCCAGGTGATGCTAATACTTCTTATTCAAGAAACACACTTGGAGTGGCCACGTGCTAGTTCATGTACCCTGATGCGGATCAGGTTGAAGCTACAGTCCAGGAATATCCAAAAACCAGGGAGTCAAATGTGCTTAATCTATATCTGAGGCTGTCCAAACTACCCTAACTCCCCCACACTCGGGACTCAGAAAGACCTGGAGTTAGGACCGAAGAAAGAGGGCCACACAGGAGTACATTGAAGAGAAAGTCCAAGGCCAGTTTCTAAGTACAAGACGGGCTCCCCAAGTCCAGAATTAAGGGACAAGTCACTGGAGCCACTCTCGATAAGGAATTTGATACCACAGTGCGTTACTGCAGAGAGGACAGACTTCTGAAGGATTTTGGAAACCTATCAAATGCCAAAGTCAGGACGTTGAGCCTGGAAAGAAAAAGGTCTGTGTGTAGTAGGGTTGCCAGACTTAGCAAATAAAAAAATACGGGACACTGATTCGAATTTCAACTTCAGAGAAACAGCAAATATTTTTGTATAAATCCGTCCTGCACAGTACGTGGGAAATACTTATACTAAAAAGGTATTCGCTTTTTTAATCTGAAATTCGAATTTAACTGGGTGCCCTGTACTTTATTTGGTAATCCTATTTATGTTGAGTGTGGGATATCTTCAAATCTTTGAAGGATCGGCATGAGACAGTCCTCTACTGGGTACGGGAATCAGCTGGGAGGCTTTCAAAACACTGCTGATGCCTGGGTCCTACCTCCCAAGATGCTGACATAACTGGTCTGGTGTTCAGCCTGCACTGGAATGTGTGGAAACTCCACAGATGACTTGAGGATGCAGCCAAGGTTGACAACCACCGGGTTAGACTGATATATTCTAGAACCCGCTGGTAGCAGTTGACCCATCAAGAAGTCATGAGAGGCAGGAAAGTTTTGGCTCTTGATGTGAACGTTCAAACAAGGAAAGTCAAGCTGTCTCCTTAGGTAATGAGCCTCCTGTCATGTGAAGTATGCAAGCAGGGGCTTGATGCATTCTGAAGGCGGATTTGTTTACAGAGGGAATTCAAGGTTTGGAGAAGGATAGAGAATTGCTGGGGGGGGCGAAATTGGGGAGGGTAACGGGTGAAGGGATTGTCATGGCTTTTGCAGATCTGAAATCTGAGGACTGGTTTACTTATTAGATTAAAAAACAAATAAGTCACAGAATGATGCACCGAGACAAGCAACAAAATGAGTGCACACGAAAAAAAAAAAAAGTAAAATCCGAGAATGAGCTGCGGCATCATTAATCGTATTGTGACCATGCGTTTCCTGCTTTTGATAATGCGCTGAAGATGTCACCACGAGGGGAATCTGGGTAATGGGCGCGCAGGACCCCGACCGGTGTACCATTTCTGCAACTTCTGGCGAGTCTGTCATTAGCTCAAAATAAAAAGCTGAGGACAAATGAACGAATCGCGTTGAACAATGGTTTCCGTGCAAGGCCTGAGCCATGGAAGGGAGCGGGGGTGGTCTCACAGGATGGGAAGGCTCCCCGCGGGGAGAGGGGCAGTCTCTGCGCGTCCCTCCCTCCCTCAGCCCTGAGTGGGGACATCTCCGCGTGGGTTCTCCTGGCATGAAGGCGGGGGAGGGAACCCCAGCTCTTCCCAAGTATGTTTGCAAACAGAAACGGGAGTGGGTCATGTTGAAAATGAAGCCCCCGACTGGAGATTTCTGAGATAATCCCTAGAATGGGATGGGGGGGGGGGGGGGAGGGGAAGCAGGACACCATTTTCCAGCTTTAATGAACAATGCAATGAACTGATCATAAACATGGAAGCCAACACGAGAGTCAGGATGAGGTAACAGCAGTGGCTTCCAGGGACTCTGTTGGTGGGTGTTGAGTGTGTGTGTGTATTTTTAGATAGCTACTTATTCTACACGTGGTAATTAGGGCCCCAAGGGGGTTGCAAAAAACAAGGGTTTTTTTCGGGGTTGGCAAGTGGAAAGAGAGGCAGCTAAAATTCCCACACATCTGGGGCAAACAGATACTGCACTCCAATTTCCTGTCGGCGCCGCTGGTTTCTCGCGGAATTACTTGCTAAGTAAATGATTGTTATAAGACTATGAAGATTCGGTCAATCAAATTAACCCCTTTTGTCCGTCGCCTCCCTCCCCCCCACCCCCACCCCCACGGTTCCCTTCATTTGCCTAAACTCGGTGGCTTTTGAAAATGTGTTCAAGCTTGAAGGCCCCGGCCTGCCTCGCATTGGCCAAGTGTAACTTGAGCAGGAACCCGGAGGCCCCCGATTGTTTTGCTAATCAAGATTATTGCCCCATTGAGATGTGGAGGCACAGCCTGGCTGACAAAATTTGTCAGTTTCCCATGAAATAGTTCTGTCAGTTTAGCCCGGGTGCCGGCAACTATTAACATATAAATGAAGTTTCTCCCTCCTCCGCTCCCCCGTCCCCTACCCCTCAGCCACCCGTCCTAATGGATGCAGAGAAAATATAAACACACCCCCCTCGCCCCCACCCCCCAGCTCCCAGCCCCTCCGTGTGCTGAAATCAAACGGGCTTCTTTTCTCCGGTCGCTGGAAATCCTGTGGGCCACGGGGGCTCCGAAGGCGAGGGGGAGGGGCGGGGAGGAGCGGATTTGCACAAAACCACTTTTAAGGCCCGCAAACGCCTGGCCCCCCCGCTGACAGCAACAGGCGGCCGGCCCGGCCGGGCCTCGGGCCGTCCGAACGGCCGTCCGAATGCCAGGCCGACCCCCTAGGCGGCCTTCGGGGACAAAGTGGCCCAGTGGAACGCGGGGTTTGAAAGCGTCCTCTTTGCCCGCGGGTCAGACACCCAAGATGGCTCCCTAGGCTGGCTGCCTGGCGGCGCGGCCCGGGGCGCACCTCCGAGGCCCCGGGGCTGGCTTCTCTCAAGGGCGGACGCAAGGACGCTGGGGCAAGTGCGGGGCTGGGCTGCGGCCTGGCTGAGCCGGCCTTTTCCTTCGTCGCCTTCTAGACTGTTCTGCCTTTCCCACAGCAGCCGGGCTTGGCTGCTCAGCTGGCCCAGGAGGAGGAAGGAAGTAGAGTGCCTGTCTTCCTGTTTCTCCAGGAACGGAGTCAGGGCTCCAGAAGGGCCCAGAAGGCCGAAAATAGATCTTATGTAGATCCTCATACAATGCGATGTCAGCTGGAACACTCTGGAACAGGCGAATGTCAAAATGTTTCATTTCACGGTGCCAAAATGAAGGAATTATTTATGAGCGCGCGCGTGTGCGTGTGTGTGCGCGTGTGTGTGTGTGTGCGCGCGTGTGTGTACGTATGTAATACGTATGTATATAATACTCAACACTCTGGTGCGGATAAGTTACATATATAATTCAAAATATAACATAATATAGATAATATATAATTCAAGGCTATGTATAAAAAATTCCATGCTGTATCTATCTCTGCCTCTGTCTCTGTGGATGAGCAAATCAACAATATTCACCATCTAGTGCTAAATTGGTGCTGGGAGTCAAGTCCTGCCAGGAGCCTGGCATAGGTAGGGGAGCCCCGGAGAGGATTCTGGTAATGAGCTCAATAGGTTTTCCCAGTTGGACGTTGACTCCGAGGGACCTGGGAATGCCCCAGACCAGGCTGTGTGGCTAGCCAGGACCATGCTGGGAATGCGCCTCCCCACCCCCACCTCCCCCTGCTTTCCTTTCCAAATCCCCTGCCTCCCCCTGCCCAGTGGGAAGAGACACCTGAGGGGGAAAGGGTTCCCAAGGAGGCCCACCAGGAAGCACCCAGAACCCGAGGTCTGGTGAAGCTGCCTGGCCTACGCCTATCAGGACCGGTTCATGCTTTTCTCACATGCAAACTTCTGGCCCGCGGTCAGTGCGTGGGGCTTCCCACTCACAAGAGCATGGGCTGGAACGTCTTCTCGAAGCCCCGGCACCTGCCTAGCTGTTAGCCAAAGTCTGAGACTTGTTTTTGGAATCAGAAGCCATGTTTAGTTTATTTGCTGTGACTTTTGAGATTTTTTTTTTCATCTGAGAGTGGGAAAAACTAACCAACAGTGGTTTTCACCATTCAATCTGTAATACTTAGCCTTTCAGCAAATGCTGTTTATTCATTAAATTCCTTTTCACATTAGATTCCTAGCTGTGTGACCTTTGGCAACTAGTTTGACCTCTCTGTGCCTGTAATTCTTCCCCTTCAAAATAAGAATGATCAAGTTACCTATTCATTCATAGGTCATGAAGAATAGACAAGATCATGTTTTTAAGTTGCTGAGAGAGCATCTGGCACATGGTACGTGCTGTGTGTTGGTCGAATCAAGCAGTATCTAGAAAGAATTCAATAACATTCCTTTTTATTCATGGATTTATTTCATAATCATTTCTTTCTTTTTGAGAGAGAGAGAGAGAGAGTGCATGAGCATGTGTCCATGAGCAGAGGAGGGGCAGAGAGAGAGAGAGAGAGAAGGAGGGAGAGGGAGAGAGAGAGTCTCAAGCAGGCTCCAAGCTCAGTGTGGATCCCGACTCGGGGCTCCATCCAATGACTCTGAGATCATGACCTGAGCCAAAATCAGGACACTTAACCGACTGAGACACCCAGGTGCCCCTCATGATCATTTCTTATTTCTAAACAGGAAGTTTAAATTTCTTCATAGTGACCTAAGATTTTCTTTCAAAATGTATTTATTTAAGTAACATACGGAGTTAACTCAAAGAAAGATACTAAATATAGTACAGGAGGAAGACGAATATGGTAAAATCATAAAAATGGTAAAGAAATGACTGAAGTTCGGAAAGCATTATTATAAGTGATTAGGTTTGGGACACATTTCTGAGATGTCTATTCCCAGGACAATCAAAATGCACGATATTTCCTGAGTTCTCCGTCCCTTAGCACTGCTCTCCCCCCATGTTGAACTCCCAACCCCCAGTGTGACTGTATTTGGAGACAGGCTCTTTAAGGAGGTAATTAACATTAAAGGAGGTCATAAAGGTGGAGCACTAAATCAATAAGACTTGTGTTTGTAGGAAGAAGTAGGGACACCAGAGAGGTGCAGAGGGAAAAGCCATGTGAGAACACAGTGAGAAAGAAGGTGGTCATCTGCAATCCAAAGGGAACCTCAGGAGAAACCTAACCTGCCGCCCTTTGATCTTGGACTTCTAGCCTCCCGATGCATAAGGTTCATTTCTGTTGTGTAAGCCTCTCAGTCTGTGGTCTTTTGTCATGGCAGCCTGAGCTGACTCATACAGCCTTGTATAGGGAGGAGAAGAGAAAGTGCCTTCTTTCTAGCCATAGGGAATAATCTGAACTTTAAAAAAATGGAGAGTGGGGCTCCTGGGTGGCCCAGCCGGTTAAGCGTCCAACTTCGGCTCAAGTCATGATCTCATGGTTTGTGAGTTCGAGCCCCGCATGAGGCTCTGTGCTGACAGCTCAGAGCCTACAGCCTGCTTCGGATTCTGTATCTCCCTCTCTCTCTGATCCTTCCTTGCCCCTGCTCACCCTCTGTCTCTCTCTCTCTCTCAAAAATGAATAAACTTTTTAAATTTTTTTTTAAAAATGGAGAGAAATAAGTGTGCATCAGAGGTAAGCACGCAGCCAAGAATGGCTAAAATGTACCAGGTTGGACACCATCAAGGCTGCCATGTGAATGATAACAGTCGATCCACAGGACACATCCAGGGAGAAGATTCTAGAGCTACAAAAACTGCACCTTGGGAAGGCTGATGATCTCCCAAGGCCCCTCGGGAAGCAAGTGCAGAGAATATATTGAGTTCAGGGCATTCTGCCCCTAAAACCAGTGTTCTCAACCCCTGTGGCATTCTTCTGGCAAAAGGTTCTAAATTCGAGAGGCTTTTTGACGTGCTTTAGAAGGATTCAGAGGAACCATGGACCCTCATCGCTGTGAGGACCGAAGACCCTACTGGAAGGCTGATGGGTTCCAGGGGAGCCCCTCGGCCCTCCTTCCGGGCCACACTGTCACAACCTGGATCATTTTCTAAAATACTTTCATTTTACAAATGAACACAGGCTCCCCTAGAAGCCAAGGACAGTTGGCAGAGATCAAATCATTAGCATTTCAAAGCGTTCCTTTTCATTTTCCCCTTTGCCAGGGTGAGCATCACTGCAGGACCAAAATGAGCTCCCCTCGTCTCTTGTCCCCGCCCCGGAGGGGTCCTCCCAGAGGAACCGCCGGCAGCCGCAGCCCCCCCAACCCCCCCCACCCCCGTCGCTGCAGCTGGCTCCCCCGTGCCCATTCCAAAGGCTGGTCCCATCCTGGCCGCGCCAGCGCCCGTGAGCACCTGGTCAGGGACGGCTCAGCAGCACCGTGACTCAGCCCTTCCCAACACGTCCGGCTCAGGCTGTCACACTCCTCACACGAAGAGAATGCCAGTCTAGGGCCATTTCAGCATTTGCACATTTCATTTAAGTTTAAAACGTACCTCTCCTGGGGTTTTGAGGAGAGAGTCAATACACCCATGCGGGAGAGGAAGGAGAAGATGCCTTGGTCTAGAGCCACGTTATTGGGTACGTCGGCCACTGAACACCAGTGATTACGGAACACTTGCAACGTGCCAGGGGCACACTGGGATAAGCTTGAAGGGTAAAACGCACACCAGATTTTAAAGACCGTATGAAAAACACAAGCTCAAATGTCTCATTGCTATTTTCTATATGGATTACATGTTGACATGATGATATTTGGGATGTATTAGCTTAAATGGAGCACGCTATTAAAAATCACCCCACTTGTGCATTTCTTTTTGCTTATGCGAATGTGGCTTCTCTAAAAGACTTCCTATTTCTCTAAATCTTTCTTTTTTTTTTTTAACTTTTGCTATTTTTTTGAGAGAGAGAGTGAGAGAACCTTAAACCGGCTCCACGCTCAGCACGGAGCCTGATCTCGCGACTGTGAGATCATGACCTGAGCCGAGATCAAGAGTCGGGCACTTAACCGACGGAGCCACCCAGGTGCCCCTCTAAATCTCGCTCTCTAATTCATTACCTTACGTATCACTCTTCACGGCCCCATCTGAAATTCTCTTATGTATGTATTTGTTTGTGCCTAGATTTCTGTTTTTCCTCCTGGAATGTAAGATCTCTGGGGACAGGGACTCTGCTTTTCTAATCTGCTGCTTTACATCCAGTAACCAGTGCCAGGTACAAGATAAGTGCTCAGTAAGTATTTCTAGATTGTGCAAAGGAGGGAGAGAGCCCAGGTGGGCACCCTCACTCTGGGGCACCCTCTCACACTGAGGCACCCCTGGTGAAACTGACCACTTTCTTGCTGGTACCTGAGGCCGCCTTATACAGACCCTTCACGGACCCTATAGCATTTTAGGGCACTTCTAGGCTTATCTATTCCTCTCCTTCTAGTAAATGCCAAGCTCCTAGATTGCAGGAAACTTGTCATGGGTCACTTTTTACTCCCAGACCACACCCATCGGAGTGAATAAACAGATCACCCATTGAAACTTTTACTTTCTGTAGCGTAGACGTCTAAGATGAGCTAACTTTCTCAGACAAGGGCATCCTGGCCTCGGTTAAATCAGGCCCTTTTCCCTCTGTCTCCTCGTTTTAGTGGCGCCTTTTGTCATGACAGGAAAACATCTGCATTTCACCAGCGAGATGGGTTTGGCAGTCCAGCGGGATGGGAAAGCAGGACAGTGGTCCAAATTATGGTTGTATCGTGCCTCGTACTTTGCTAAGTACTTCCATGTCCTCTGTTGTTTCCGATGACCTTCAAAACTCCCTTGTAAAATAGGAGGAACAGCTGTCAGTATCCCATTCGACAAAAGGTGACACAGGTTCAGACAGGTTGCCCTCGGTGGCTTGTCCGTAAGTGGCAGAGAGACAGTCAAGCCCAGAGCTTAGATTCCTCCTTTAGGGCTTTTTCTAGGATCTTCAGACCAGAATGCAACAGACCAGTCTTAGACAGACAAAAGAAGCAAGGGATTTTTTCCATTAACTACAAGTCTGTCCAGAACCCCTGAGTGACTCCCTCAGTTATAGGCTAAAATCCAGACCATTTATCCCAGCATGGAAAGCTTTCCGCAGTCTTACCTTTCCAGTGCTCTCTCCTGACAGTGCTCCCTTCTTATGCATACACTTACGTGCCCATGTATATAAACCCTTGGATCTTAGCGTTCCTTGGGTGTGTCTTCCGATTCCCCACCTACTGCCGTTTACCCCCCATTTACCCTACATGGGCTTCATTCCTCAAAAGTAATTCACATCCTTTCCTTTCAACTCATTTCCTCCCCTAGTCCTTCCCCATCACATCCTTGCTTTCCTTCTGCCATTTTCTTTTTGACAATGTCTGGAGATTTTCCCCCATGGTTATTCCACTTATGCCCAGTGTTTCCCATTGATCCTTTCATTGTCCAGTCCCGAGTCACCCGTGCAGTGCCTTGTTCACAGAACCTTTGCTCGTCTGTAGTGGGCATTCGTGGTGATATACGCTAGTGATGCTGTATAGCTATTCGCATCCCCAAGTGGGAGCTGCGGTTCCCTATAAGACCCCACTCCTTGCCGTGGTTGCATAATTCAGGGATGGGTATTTCACTTAAATGTGTCCAATCGAGATGTTTGATCAGGAAGAGTCTAACGGCTGCCTCAGGAAATGGAATCACAACAAGCTGAAGACAGTGAGTGAGAAAGACGTCGCACAAAGGTAGAAGTATATATAAAGGACGGAAATTCTGGGTTGGTTGGTTTCAGATCTCTGCTGAGCTGCCCTTCCCTAGACATGGGTTCAGCTATTGTAATAAACAAGCCACAGAGCTTTGACGGACTGATGACTTGCTTCCCCTTGAAATACATGTTTTCCTTGGTTTGCTCAGCTATGGTGGTTCACACGGTATGTGCCTCAGTACACGTCTGCTTTCTAGGGCTGTTACATGCCAAGGATCTTAACTTTAAAGGCTGAAGACTCTCTATACTGTCGGGTAGAAGGAAAAGCATTCATTCTTAGAGAATATATTTTGAAATTAATATCTCATAACTCTGTGGAAGGCAAGGCGAGCTGAGAGCTATGGGAATTCAAAAGCTAAGGCAAACCCATTTAGGAGCCCAGAGGCTCACGGAATGGGGTCTGTGCGCCTCCTCCCAGAGGGCAACGCAAGTCTTCCAAAGCCACATCTTCCAGCTGAAATGCGACAGACACAAAGGACTCCAGGCATCAAGTGGGGAGTCACAGTGAATGATCCGCCCCCACCCACAACCTTAACACACTCAGCTTCTCTCAGATTTGCTAACGGTGGATCCTCATTCTGGCGCATCCCCGGGCATGGTGACCCTGCTGGAAGAGGAATCCCAGGTGGAGTTCCTCTAGCTTTCTGCGCTTTCCTTCACCATCCGTCGTCAATATTCTTACTTCTGGTACAGGGAAGAGAAATATAATCTCTATGTTATGTACAGATTATAATATAGACAGGTCTATCTTCTGAATTAGTAGTCATCCCTGTGTGTAGTCAGGAGTAGATTCCAGGGGATCTGGAGCAAAAGCAGAGGCTGTGGGGTCTCCATCTCTGTCCGTGACACTCAGGATAGAGCAGCTACAGAGGAAACCAAAGAAACTAACTTTTGGATTAAAATACATTAGGAAGAAGGAACCATCACGACTCATGTCAGGGCTTCTTACGCATTTATTGGGAATTTTTAAAGATCTATCATCACACGGGGCTTCTGGGTGGCTCAGGCAGTTGGGCGTCCAGCTTCGGCTCAGGTCATGCTCTCATGGCTGTGGATTCGATCCCCACGTCAGGCCCTGTGCTGACAGAGGGAGATACAGAATCTGAAACAGGCTCCAGGCTCTGAGCTGTCAGCACAGAGCCTGACACGGGGCTCGAACCCACGAACCGTGAGATCATGACCTGAGCTGAAGTCGGACGCTTCATGGACTGAGCCACCCAGGGACCCCAGTTGTTGTTTTTTACTGAAGTTAGTTAGCATACAGTGTAGTCTTGGCTTCAGGAGTGGAGCTCAGTGGTTGGTCACTTACATGTAACACCCAGTGCTCAGCCCCAAAAGCTCCCTTCTTAATGCCCATCACCCAATTAATGCATCCCCTTACCCACCTCCCCTCAAGCAACCTTCAGTTTGTTCTCTGTATTTGAGAGTCTCTTATGGTTTGCCTCCTTCTCTGTTTTTATCTTATTTTTCCTTCCCTTCCCCTAAGTTCACCTGTTGTGTTTCTCAAATTCCACATACGAGTGAAATCATATGACATCTGTCTTTCACTGTCACTGTTTTTTAATGACTGAGGAGTGTTTCATTGTATGGATTCAGAACAGTAGATTCATCAATTCACCTGTTGCTAAACATTTGAATTGTTTCCAGTTTTGTTTTTTTACCAATCATAAATACAGCTACTATACAAATTATGAGAAAGTGTTTGTGTGGACAAATAGATCCAATATCTAGAAGGTGGCTGAATCATATGACACATGTCCGTTTTACTATTTAAGGAACTGCAAACGATTTTCCAAAGTAGTTCTACCATTTCACTTACCCAGTAACTTCATATGAAAGTTTCAACTGTTCAGCATTCCTACCAACACTTGGAGTCATTAATTTTTTTAAGTTTTAGCCATTCTGGTGGGTGTAATATCACACCCACTGTATTTGCCATTTGTGTATGTGTGCGTGTGTGTGTATACACATATATATAATAAAGTGTCTGTTAAATCTTTTACCCATTCTTTATTAAGTTGTGTATCTTTCTGTTCTTTAATGTTAAGTAATTTATAAATTCTAGATGCAAGCATTCTACCTCTTTGACTCTCTAGAAGAGTTTGTATAGAGCCAGTAATATTTTTCATTAAATGTTATGCACAATTTACAATGAAACAATTTAGCTTGTTGTTTTCTATGGGGGAAGAATTTTAACTAAAAAGTCACATTGTTTAATAGGTACAGGACTTTCAGCTTATGTATTTCACATTGACTGAGCATTGATAGTTGGTATCTTTCAAGAAATGTGTCCATTTCAGCTAAGTTGTCAAGTATGTTGAAATCAAGGTCTTCATAGTATTTCTCCTTATTACTTCAATGTCTATAGAATGACGTTGTGATGTTTTTGTCCTTGTGTACTTAGCTCCTTTTTCCTGGTTAGTTAGACTAAATATTTATCAATTTCGATGATCTTGCCAAAGAACTAGATTGAATTTGCTTGTCTTTTCCTGGTTTCTTATGGTAGGAACTGAGGTCATCGATTTGAAACCATTTTTCTTTTCTAATATGGACATTTATTGCTGCATATATTTCCTTCTATAGTTAAAACCGGAATGAAAGATAAAGCTAATACAAAGAGGGAGAGAAAGAGAGTTTTCTGATGATCCCATTGAAGTCCCTGGATCCAGCTATACCTGAAGCCACTTAACTGTAGATTTTTCAGCTGCATGAATTCTGTTTTTTTTTTTAAAGCTAGTTAACACTGGATAGCTCTCATTTAAAACTTAAAAGAGTTCTGTCTCAAACAGAAAACCTGAGGTCAAGCCACAGGGAATCAAGTATCATTTGGTGACTATGTGAACTAAGCATTATGGGAGGCACTTGATATTTGCATTTTCATATAATCTTCACAATTAGCTTGTACGATTGATGTTATTGACTTTATGTAATGGAGGAGGAAACCCAGACAGTAAGGCAGATTGCCAACAGTACACACTGAATGAGAGCTTGCACCCAGACCTGCCCAACTATACATTTCATTCCTGTGCCCTTCACTGCCTTGCCTTTACTTCCCTCCCGCCTGTCCTGGAAGAGTCAACAAAGTCAACACGGCATCATGAATGTGGGCATGGACTTGGGAAAAGTCAAGAATGCCTTTTGTTCTCCAGGTTTTTACTGGCGAGACAATTGTTTCCATCAGCCCATAGTTCTCTGAACCCATCTGGCTCCAACTCTGGTTCTTGTCCTTCGAGAGGGCACATCTACAGGGCACAGAAGCAAGCTTTCAGGGCCTGCCGCCCTCAGCCCATCTTGTCTGTCAGTCCCTCTCCTGAGCAGGTGAGCAGATACTCATCACCGCCCATTCCCAGTCTGCTCCATAGTGACAGAACTCTGCTGTCCCCTTGGCTCTGTGCTGTTGGGAAAGTGCAGGAGAGAGACTCCATTCTCTGGAACATCTCAGCTCTGATGAGACAGAGAGACATATATACGGAGGCAATTAATCCTGCCCACATGCATGAGAGAGGGAAACTACTACAAACAGAAGGAGCCGGGAGGTCGCCCCTTGGGGGATGGTGTAGTATGGGAACACCTTCTGGAAATCACCTTAATTTACCTTTCAAGATGTCTGGTTTTCAGAAGAAATGTCCTCTATCTTTTCTCCTACATTCCATGTCCTATTTTTAAGACCCATTTCAGGGCTCATCTCTTGCATAGAGTAGAGTGGAATGGAATGGAATGGAATGGAATGGAATGGAATGGAATGGAATGGAATGGAATGGAATGGAATAGGATACGATAGGATAGGATAGGATAGAATAGAACAGAACAGAATAGAATAGAATAGAATAGAATAGAATAGAATAGAATAGAATAATTACAAACACTCTCTCTGGCACCTGAGATTTGGGTTCAAAGCTCAACTCCATTGTGACTAGGTGGGTGACTTTGGGCAAGTTGCCTAACCCCTCTGTGTCTCAGATGCCTTCTCTCTCCCCACAAGTGCCCTCCTCCATGCCTATCACCTCTTTCCTCCATGCCCATCACCCCCCTTCAGTCTTCTCTCTCAAATGGAAATAATAATATGTACCACATAAGATTACGAGGAAAATGAGTCAAATAAGTGAACAGTGCCTGATGCAGAATCAGCTCTCGATAAACATGAGTTAGTAATTACTGTTCAGCCCTCTAGTCCCTGGCTCCTTCCTGCTGAGGTCGCACAGGACAGGTAGTCTGCCTTGTTTACCATTGCGATACAAGCATAACAGTCTCCTTAGTGAGAGTCCTTCTCAGGATTGGTCTTCTCTCTCTCTCTCTTTTTTTTTTTTTTGACACCTCTTTTGCATTCTGCAGGGCTCTATGGGATGGACCCCCACGTGTATCCCTAACAAAATTTTGACCCTTTGTCAAAAATATTTTGATGGCCAGTATCATATGACATAATTCAGATTTGCTCAATCAGTAAAGGGTATTTACTGGCTTTGTAACTGAAGAGTCAATATCTGAGACTGATTTCACATGAGATATTTGATCTACCCATTCTACAGTAAGTCCAAAATCAATGTTTTGGGTTTTTTTTTTTTACTGTTTTTCTGTTCTCTCTTCCATGTTGTCAATTTAACCTCCAGGGTTGTGTTAGAGGAAGCAAAAACAAATTATTCTGACCCTTGTCCAAACAGTAAGGAAGACTTGTAATTGGGGGATTGCAGTAGGGAGAGAAATTGAGACGTGGGGATTTGTAGCCAAGCAGCAGGATGAGGGGGACTGTGGGTAGAAAATTACCGACAGGAGGGGAGCCTGGGTGGCTCAGTCGGTTTAGCATCTGACTTTGGCTCAGGTCATGATCTCATGATTTGTGAGTTCCAGCCCCGTGCTGAACCTGCTTGGGATTCTCTGTCTCCCACTCTCTCTGCCTCTCCCCCGTGCGCATGCTCGCTCTCTCTCTCTCTCTCTCTCTCAAAAGTAAACAAATAAACATTAAAAAGAAAATTACCAAGAGGAGGCACCAAGTGGGAGAGTCTCAATAAACAGGTCTAACAGGATCCTTCCAAGGGCAAACCAAAGGGAATGAGGAACCAGGTCAGATATCAACTGGGACCCCAGAGCACATAGGGTGAGAAGGAGGACTTAGCAGGATTCATGCCAAACCTGAGCTGGGCAGCCCAAAGACCGGATGGGGGACCTAGCTGAAAAGAGGGCTCAGAGGAACCTGTCTACACTTTGGTCAGAGAGTATTTGTCAGTAGGTCTTGTGATGGTTTAAGATGGTTGCCAGTAGCTCCTTGGTGCATGTGCTCCTTGTCCGAATCCAGCAGAAACATCTAAAGTGACTTTGTCCTGAGTTCCCAGAAGAAACCCAAAGAGTCACTCTGATTGGACTGGCTCGGCCCTGTGCTGATGTCCGGACCAGGGGGTTGGCATGTTGCCGGTTGGTTAAGCATAAGCCACGTGGTCGAGTGACCATGGTCGAGAAAGGGAGTGGTGTGATTCAAACCCCAGAGATCCCAAACCAAACTGGGATCGGCTTGGCCCTAAATTTGCACGCCCACAGGGCGAGAGTGTAAACGGAGCCCCACAATCCATACGTATAAATATTTAAGGGCTATAAATCGAGTTAACAAACTGCTAAATAGAATATGTTCTCTCCTCCCAAGAGTTGCCAGATTAAATAAAGTCCTGAGTTTTTATTTGCTAAATCCGGCAGCCTCACTTCCACCTTGACAAATGTATCTTCATAATGACAAAATTGAAGAATATGGGTGAAGCTACCTTTGTGAGTCCCTCCTTGTCATGAATGAGAACACAAAGAGAAGTGGAAAGCCATGGGCCTGGTCTTATAGGGGACTAATACGTTGTTATGCAAAAATCCACTGCAGGCTCCTGGTCTGAGAAGGAGTTGAGGTGCTAATTAGCCTTCTCTTCTTCCTCTGTGGAGTCCACTGCGTCCCCCAAAGCAGCTTCCTTCCATGCAGACTTGGACTCGGGTGGGACTACCCACAATACTCGATGGCTTTCAGGCCCAGCTGCCTTCTGTTTTGAGGGAAAAAAGGCTGGGGAGATGGAGAAGCATTTCCCTGGGGCCCGAAAGTGTTAGTCACCAAAGCAAATGTTAGGGTCACCAAGTCATGCTTGCTGGGCCTAAGCATCCCGCACATGTTCTTTAATAAGGGCATCCTTGTGTGTCTCTGTGATATGCAGGGCTTTGAACTTGGGACTCAGAGGAGGAGCTCTTTGTGTTGAGTCTAAGGGCATCAGTGGTCCTTTTCCTTCTGGACAACTATACGGCTCCATTTCCCAGCCTCTCTGGGCCACGCTATTGAAGTATTGTCGGGGAATATGAGGTACTTCAAGACCTGGCCCCTAAAAGTTTTCATACAGTCCTATGCAATCTCTTCTCCCATTCACTCGCCCAATGGAGGGCCTACTAAATCCCGGGAGAAGAAGCGGATCACAGTTGGAATAAGCTTCACCCCACATGGAGTGAAGCCTGTCTCCAGTTCCCACCTCCGGTTGGACTTTACTGGAGGAGGAAATGTACTTCTGTTATGTCAAGCCTCCAGGCTTTCTTTGTTGTAGCAAATAGCACTGCCTTGACTTGCACAAGGGCTGATGGGAAGGGGGACAGAGCACGTTTGCTGGTCTAGCAGGTGACGAATGCCTCCCACACTTCCCTCCAAATGTCTCTGAGGCAAAAGGCTGCAGCCGTCCTGGGGCACTGCTCCTCAAAGTCCTGGATGTGTCGTCACAGGTTTTTATGCCTTAAGAAACACAAATCTATTCAACTTAGAGCCTGTATGGTTTTTGCGACGTGCCTCACACCGCACTCTGGGCACGTGACTGCTAGCATGGTCACGCAAAGACTCCAGGTCCTGGGGTTGATTTTCCAATGCCTGGATGTCATATTCTTACCAATATGATTTTAAGCTATAAACTGAAAAAAACAATAGCGTAATAAGTGGCTATAAAAATGTCAGTGTTCGGCCACAGTTAAGCGCTGAAGTGTAACAGCCTGTTGCTCATGACTCTGACACGTCAGCAGCCCCTCTTTCGAGGGCAAACGCAGAGAGGCCTTCATCTGTTTCCACAGTGCCAACAACTGGGTGTGAAATATTCGGGAGCAGAGGAACGTAGGGAAGTGAGGGCTTCCTCAAAAGTTCCTGAAGACGGTGTTTGCAAATGTATAAACTACACTTTGGGGGGTGGGGAGGTGGGGGCGAGGGGGCTGTCGTTGGCCTGAGGATACTATCAGTAGACAACAGGATGGTAAATGGTAAAAGAAAAGAAAATCTTGGGAAATTTGTAATCATTTGGAGAGGAAGGTGGAGGGTGGAGTGTTTCAAGGAGAAGTATCAAGTGTTGAACAAAAATACATTTATATAAATCCAACATGTGGTCATCGGTTCTACCTGCAGCCATTTTATCTCTTCGTCTTCTTTAGATGCAATGAAGTCCCTTTTTGGGTCTGAGATCACATCAGCCCACTACTGTCTGCTAACACAGAACGGAGGTTGAATGCTGGACCACAACCTGAAATCGGGTCCTTCCAGGTGAGCCTGAAGGTCAACAGGAGGCTCGGTTGACAGTTCTGTTTCATATTAACGTCTGGTCTTGATGCGTCTCTAAAATGTCCGGGCAGCAAAGAGTTAAATGAGACACTGTAAAAAATGATAGAAACAAGATGAGCCCTAACATCTCAACGGTTGCCAAAACTAGCAAATAATCAAAATCTGACCACAAAACCTCTCCAGATACACGATGGCACCAATGCCAGCTTGAGAACAAAGCTGCCCAATATATTTTTTAAATCCCTCTCGTCTCCTACTCATCTCCCGACCAAATGTTGGCAACGAACTAGCTCGCAGGATTTTGGGCCATAAAAGGGTTCAGAGATTAACTGGAGCAGTAATTCTTGGAGCTGCAAATCAGAACCTGGAGACGTGGTGGGTGTTTAGAAGAACGTTTGCTGTTGCCGTTGTCTACTGGGGACAGGAGAGCAGCTTTGCTTTCGTAATGAAAAGCCCACAAACACTTTTCAGGGTGTTTCATCCTGGAGGACAAATGTAGACATCTTTTCTGCCACCCAGGACCATTCTGGTGGATGGGCAGACCAGGATCTCAAAAGGTGAAGGAGGTGATGTGCAGGCTGTAAATGTCATCGAAAGGGAATACTGTTTAAAGGCTGATAAAGGCTGATACAATCCCCTCCTCTCTTTACGTATTCGGTAATTCATTCCCCTCGTGCTCAATTCAGCCAATTGTGGTTGAACACCATGTGCCCAGAAGAGTGGGAGGTATTGGAAAAACGGTATACAAGGCACCCTTCTGCCTTCCATAGTCTGATGCGGGAACTTTACATGGAAATAAAAAAATGGACACTACCAGGTCCGTTCTATAAAGCTACGCAACGTGCCCAAGAAGAGACGAAACCCTGGAGAGGTGATCCTTGTCCATCCCCAAAGGAGACATCATTGCCAATGCCATTACTGTGGTTTCTATAAACCAACGAATATACATAAAAAAATAATAAGAAAAAGAAATTGGAATCCTCACACATAGGACCAATTAATATATATTGGGTTTATACATTTATTCTCATTCAACACTTTTGATACTTCTTGAAGCATCTGACCCTACACATGACTCTCCAAATTATTGCAAATCTCCCAAAGATTGTGCCATTCACAGCCTCTTATCTGTTGCCAGTATCCTCTGGACAAAGACCTTCCTGCCATTTCCGGGTTCTCCACCAGTCAGGAGTTTAGTCTGTGCCTTTTTAAACACCATGTTTAGGAACATTTGAGGAAATGCCCCAAATATTTCAGACCCTGTTCTCTAGGACTGTGGAAATGGATGAAGGCTTCTCTGTTTGCCCTTAAAAGAGGGACTGCTGATCTGACAGTCTTGGGCAACGGGCTGTGTTGTTATCTTATCAGCTTTTTAAAAAAATTTTTTCATTAATGTTTATTATTGGTTACTGAGAGAAAGAGACAGAGTGTAAGCAGGGGAGGGGTAGAGAGAGAGGGAGACACAGAATCTGAAGCAGGCTCCAGGCTCCAAGCTGTCAGTACAGAGCCCAATGCAGGGCTCGAACCCATGAACTGTGAGATCATAACCTGTGCCGAAGTTGGACATTTAACCAACTGAGCCACTCAGGAGCCCTTGTGTTACCCATAAGCTTTTAACTGCTTCCAGTGATCACTGATATTGTGTACCTCTTCCCATGGACTCTGGCTGCCACATCTGTCATCTATCTGTCTGTCTATCTATCTATCATCTATCAATCTCTATCTAGATAGATGTAGATGTAGATGTAGATGTAGATATAATCTCCCTCTTTCTGAAGTAAACAGCCACCATATTGTAAGTAGTTCTGTAGAAACCAAGTCCCTGTGCCCAACCAACAGCCAGTGGGGACCCACAGCCTGTTAACATGGAATCTTTCCCAACTCCACTTTTGGGATGACAGCAGCCACGGCTGCTTCCTTCATTACAGCCTTGTGAGAGACCCTGAGTCAGAGGTACCTAGCTTAGCTGTACCCAGATTCTTGACCCTCCCCAGCTCCTGCAAAATTATGAGATTATAAATGTTTATCATTCAAAGCCACTAAATTTCGGGGTCATTTGTTATACACCAGTAGATAATGAATACACACTCCTAACAAATGTTGCAAAGAAGAAACCAATAAGAACCTGCATGAATCTCACACAAGCTGATGTATCTTTTGGGATAAATTAGACCATCTGGGATCTAATAAAACTCATGCCCATCTTCAAGAGGAAAGAATTAGGGTCCATGTGTCTTCTCTTTCCTGGGTCTCTGTCCTGGTACTCAGAGCAGCCCCTGTACAGTGGTTGTGCCCATGTTCTGTTCCCAGAAGAACAGAACAACAGAAGAACAGTGCCTGGTGCAGAGCCCAAGCCAGGCACTGGGCTCCCTCTGGGCTTCCTGTTACATTTCTCCTTTTATTGCTGGAAGTGTTTTCTTTTTCCTTTTTTTCTTTTTTTTTTTAAATGTTTATTTATTTTTGAGAGGGAGAGAGAGAAACGGAGTATGAGTGGGGGAGGAGCAGAGAGAACAGGGGACGCAGAATCTGAAGCAGGCTCCAGGCTCCAAGCTGCCAGCACAGAGCCTGACATGGGGCTTGAACTCACAAACTGTGAGACCACGACCCAAGCCAAAGTCAGACTGAGCCACCCAGGCGTCTCCGAAAGCATTTTCTTGATGACACTAAAAGATTTAGAACTGTCCCTAACCATGGGTTTAAAGTCACCTCTAGCGCCTGGGTGGCTCAGTCGGTTAAGCGTCTGACTTCAGCTCAGGTCGTGATCTCACGGTTTGTGTGTTTGAGCCCTGCATTGGGCTATGTGCTGACAGCTCAGAGTCTGGAGTCTGTTTCAGATTCTGTATCTCCCTCTCTCTCTGACCCTCCCCTGCTCACACTGTCTCTCTCTCAGAAATAAATAAAACGTTAAGAAAAAATAAAGTCACCCCTAATCTCAACTTTCTCCACCAGAGGTTATCATCCCTTTTCTTTACAGAATGTTTCACTCCCCCAGTGGTCCCCTCCAGGGACAAGGGGATGTCAAGGAGACTTCCTGAAATTCTGGAAGGTTTTCCTCACCTGCACCTTCCCACAGGTGGCCGTGCCTCACCTGGAGCCAAAAAGTCAGACGGTAAAAATTTCCATTAAAAATAATTGGCAGTGACTGGACTGGGCTACATGCTAATTTTAAGTCTGGTCTTGGCAAAGAATTTGGTAGGCGAATAGGGTAAATGAGTGGATTCTTTGTTATCTCCAGCCTTGGTAAAGTCACCTGATTCTGGAATTATGTCATGATGAACACAGAAGTGACACCCAGCACCCAGTTGAACACAGAGCAGATACCGCCTCTTATATGTCATTACCATGTTTATTTCTCTTCTGGCATTAGACCGCTATTAGAAATTGTTTTGTTGGGACCCCTGGGTGGCCCAGACAGTTAAGTGTCCAGCTCTCGAGTTCCGGTCAGGTCATGTTCTCACCGTTCATGGGATCGAGCCCGCACACCGGACTCTGTGCTGATAGCTTGGGGTCTGCTTGGGATTCTCTCTCTCTCTCTCTCTCCTCTCTTGAAATAAATAAATTTTTTAGAAAACACATTAAAATTGTTTTGTCCTTTATTTCATTATTCATTTCTGTTTCCCCACCATACGCTCACATGCCTACAGAAAACACAGAGACACACACACATATGTGCACACACATACACAAACACACACCATACTGAATGTAAACCCATAGGGCACCAATGTGATTGGTTTTATACACAGCATTTTTCTAGCTTTGCGCACAGGCCCGTCACACTGTGGGCATGCAAACAAATATATATACTTATCGAATGACTGAATTCATATCTCACCGACGCAAACTAATTCATGTTTTTATGTAGTGCCAAGAATTTAAAGGCCAGGCCCTCGAAGCAAAATCCCACCCCCTTGACATTTTTCTTTTATAGGAACAAAATACTTAGAATCCCCTATGGGGTCCCTGTTCTTTGGAACCTCCCCTCCCCCTAACCCGGAAGGACGCCCAGGATGTTGGGCCCCAAACTCAGGTTAAGGCCAAACAAAGGTTTGATGGGGAGGGAGAAGGGGGCAGCCTGGCCCTGTCCGTGCCTCTGAGCAGGGCCCACAGCACGTGGTTTCTTGGAGACCTCATAGCTCCCGGACGTTAGACCCCGTGCCAGCTAATAAATGAGATCTGACAAGACTTTAATCTGAAGTGACATTTCCCCTCTAAGGCTCCCCTCGATCTTAAGTGGAGCCACAGATAACAGGAGGAAAACAGAAGGAAATACTGGGAAACCAGGAAGGCCGCCCTTGTTAACAGCTCAGAGGGGGGAAAATAATTTTTTGGCTTCATCTTAAATTACCTAAGACTTCAGATTTCAGCTCAATTTGCTGTGAGAATTGTATCCAAATCTGGGATAACTCCATTCCTTTTATTCGGGTTCCATTTTCTTTTTTTTTTTTTCTCCTTCTGGTTTTTATTTTTAGCAGTGCTTCAATTATTTTAAGATGATAATAATCATCAGATTTTTTTGATTCCGAATTTGTGTAGAATGAGGCCAACAGCTCTCCGTTTCAAAGTCTTCGAGAACCCAAACTTTCACAGTCTCGCATTCTGCTCCCAAAACATTAGCTCTAATTAAGCTAATCAAACCCATGCGCAGCCGTAAGAATAAAAAACACTGAAGAAACAAGCCAACTCTATGAGAAACAGATATTATACAATGAAAATAAAACGAATGCCCCAGACTTCTTTAACTACTGTTCCATTAAACACGCTTCTTTTTGAATGAGCTTTGATCTTTTCTTCATTTTCATAGACCAAGATTTTGTTATGAGAGGAATGAATTACTTCCTTTAGGTTGACCTCATTCATATTCCATAGCAAGGAGCCAATCCCATTACAGCTGCCATTGAGCATAATCCAATTACAATTTTTATTTCAAAATATAACATGATCCCCAGCCCTTGAGAACTAAATGTACTCCACAGTTGGCAAAAAAAAAAAGACAGGGGTTGCCATTTGCTCGGATCAGGAAAGACTACCTGTCAGCTGGCTTGGAGGAACTGAGTTTTGAGAGTCAGAATAGAATGGAAACACCAGCCCGTAGTATTCTTTCACCAACCACCTCAGCCTACGTGCTGGATGTCCTCTTGAACCAACCAGAGGAGTCCTGACATTGGACTGACTGCCCCCCGCCCAATGTCCGTCATTCATCCATTTATGAACTTCCCATCCTTTATAAACCCACCTCTCTTACCTGAAGTTTTATGTTTTCACCTTCCTGGGAGCTCTGTGGCTTTTTTCAACCTAAGTCTTCTTTTTCTCCCCCATCTCAGATCATGTCTCTTTAAGCTTCTCTCCAGATTAGCTTTAGATGGATCACCCTCCACCCACATGGATACCTTTCTCCCCATCGGAAAGTAGTCTGGGAAGAGATCAGCACTTGGCATGGCTCACTAGTTCATGGGAAAACAAGTCATTTTATTTTCTTGGTCTACCATCCCCGAGGGCTGTAGAGGGGAAAATAAAATGTTTCATACAATGAAATCTATAAAAGGCTTTATGCAAGACTGACAAATGCTGCAGCATTATTTTGGAGGCGCTCCAAGAAGGGGGAATCACAAGGGATCTAAGTGTGTGACACCCCTGGAGTTGGGCAGTGTGCAATGGCACACAGGAGACCGGATGTTAGATAAAAGCAGGGTCCTTATGGGCCTATTCAGGAGCACTAAGCCTAAGGACTAAAGGAAGAATAAGGACAGAAGAAGATAAGAGTAAAGAAGGAAAGACAGGAAAGTGACTAAGAAAAGAGGCTGTTGATGTGGAACGATGCCCATGAACATGAGTGTGTATGTTCATAGAAAAAGATTGCGAAGGATATATGCCAACATTTGGACTGTGCAATGGGTGCCATTTAGATGTTTTAACCACAACTTTGGTAGTTTTTGAAGATCACTGATAAAAGGAGTAGCAGAGAGGAAGACGGGGATGCACTACATCCTGGCTGGGAGGGAGGGGGTGGTGGTGGTGGAGAGAAGGTGCGGAGAACCACGCGCATGTCATGCTCTGACGCCCATCACGCAGTCTCACCCGTGCTTATAGGCAAGAGGCAAGGGTTAATGACGTGGGGGCAGAGACCAAGGGGAATCCGTGAAGTCCAGCTTGGGGAAGACTGCCCATAAACACTTCCGGGGTAGCCATCTCTTGCCTCCTCTAGTTCTGATGTTTCTCAGTGAGACAGTGGAGGAAGCCAGGCAGTGAGACGCTTCTCTTTTGGGAGGACAAGGAAAGGGAAGAGTCTTGTGAGTTGTCCAAGATAAGAACAGGCACTGTTAGAACCTAGCAGTGGACGCCAGTGGACCTGACAAAGACGTTAGGACTCACATTACGGAGGACTATTTGGCTTACAAATGAGAGAAATGTACCTCAAATTGGCTTAACAACAAAGCCCCTCCCCACCAAATGCCTGAAACACCTAGGGGTCTTGTAACTTCACATTCTCACATATCTTGCCTGCACAGGATCTGGACACCATGCAATTCTCTGCTGATACCCACATCCCCCAAACATTTTAAATATATATCTTTTATATCATGGGCTCTTTCACCGAATGTTTCACATTTCAGTGTCATGTTTATTATTGAGATACTTGGATCGGGAAACCTGGAAACCAGTTCGATGGCTCTACTCAATGTTGTGAGTTCTCACTTTTCAGAAGCCATAGGTTTCTAGTGAGGTTCCTAGGAAACATGGGTGTAGCTCATGCCAGACCTGTTACCTTTGATTATGAAAAGTATTTCTTTCATATTCAAGTGAAAGGTATTGACTTTGAATTTGAATATGAAGGTGTTGTAACTTTTTCAGAAGGCCTTCTTCCCTACCACGTTGCTTTGGACTTAGAGAAACCCTGAAAGACCAGACGGGCGGTATCATTCCCGTTAGAGAGAACCTAGGTCTTCCCCAGGCTTGTAGCTAGTTAGAGGCATAATTGAAAGAAGAATCTAGGATTCTGACATTTTTATCTAGGCCATACGTTTAATGATTAGGAGCGCAGGTAGATACATAGATCCGTCTACCCATACACATAGAAATATACATATGTGTATTTTTTGCCCAGACTAAAAATCAAGTTTCATGCATCTTGTACCTCTCGACTTGTTCATTACTGTATCCGCATTGCCTGGAAGAGTAGGTTCTCAATAAATGTTTATTAAATAAGAGCAGCTACTCTTATTCTTACGCGATGTCTGCCTTTGCTGGCTGAGTGCCCTCCATTTCTCCAAAGTATCAACAAATCCCAGGACCGGGAAAGACCATGAAGGATCCATTCTCCTGCCTCTAGACAGCACTACGACTGAGCCATTTCTGATGGAGAGCCCCTGCTTTTATAGGCTCGCTGATATATAGAATGAGTGGTACAAGACCCACCAGACAGGAAGTTTCGTTTCTGTACTTAATATTTCTCTGCTTTGCACAGTTGAAACCAGGAGAAAGGCTTATTCTATGGCAAGTATAATAAGTAGGTTTCAAGTCCAGATTACTGGTGTCTGCCAGAAGTGCCGTGTTGAAGAATTTTAGATCGTAATGAGCCCTTTTTAGTAAATTTTAATTCCAGTATAGTTAACATACAGTGTTATATTAGTTTCAGGTGTACAGTATAGTGATTCAACAATTCTATACATTACTCAGGGCTCGTCATTAAGTATGCTTTTAATCCCCATCACCCGTGTCACCCATCCCCACACCTACCTCCCCTCTGTAACCGTCGTTTCTTCTCTATTTAAGAGTCTGTTTTTTGGTTTGCCTCTCTCTTTTTCCTTCACTCATTTGTTTTGTTTCTTAAATTCCTCATATGAGTGAAATCCTATGGTATTTGTCTTTCTCTGACTTACTTCACTTAGCATTATACTCTCTAGCTCCATCCATGTCCTTGCAAATGGCAAGGGTTTGTCCTTTTTTGTGGCTTAATAATACTCCATTGTATGCATATACCACTTCTTTTTTTATCTATTCATCAGTCGATGGCCACTTGGGCTGCTTCCATAATTTGGCTATTGTAATAAGCTCTTATAAAAAAAAAGATCTGGGGTTGATTAATGGGGTCTACATGGACAGAGGACAGCATAGTGGTGGCATCACAGGTTTGCAGTTCCTGAAAGCATGAAGTCTCCTTTTGACCCCCATCTACGTCATCCTGCCTACTTTGGTGATGTCACCAAAAGATCATGAATTGAAGAGCTGGGTCCCTGCTCTTTCTAGGCCTCACAGTGAAAGAACTGTAACTATCTTTTATTTTTCCTAATCACCTATAAATGCATAACCTCCCAAACCGGGAAATTTGAAGCATAGCCTCCCCTTAAATAGGCCAGGGAAGAAAAATAGCCTAAGGCAAGAGACAACTGAATCCCCATCTATAAACGTGATATTCTCCGGTGAAGGAAGAGACTATAGGTCTCTGATGATATTTTTAGAGACTCACAGATTCATCTATGGGTTGGTATGTCTCTTCCTGGACTCCTATTTCCACCCCCTTTCCATACATGTCAACCTGGAAGTTTCCAGGCGATTTACACCAACAAGTCCACAACAAAACTCTATCCTGAGATTTGATTTCACAATACTCAAACTTGCTTTGCTTCCTGTCTCCCCTAGTCATTCAGCAGGTTTTAGTGCCTTTCTCGGTTTCATGTACAAATCTAGGCACTGGGCCACAGAAATGAACAAGGCAGAGAAAGTCCCTGCTCTCGCAGACAAGATTGCCAGATTCCACAATGGCAAAGGGCGCACTGATGTCGTGTTCTTTGTGGATAGTGCTGTTGGGTTTGTGCAACGTGGAGTCTGGAGCTGTGCCCTTCTCGTTGGACTTAACTTCTAGAAGGGAAAGATAGGAAATGAGTGCATGCGCCCTGCATGGAAAATCATTTTTTTCAGCTAAGGCAAGTCCTACACAGGAAAGAAAATGATATGAATAAATGAGTCTATGCAGAGAATAAAATGCTATTGTCGAGAGTGGATACACAGGGACGCACTGGAAGGGAGGGACACCGGGAAGACCTCTTTGAGGACGTGACCCACATGGAGATCTGGATTGCGGCCGGAGTCAGGAGTGCAACTCGGGGGCAGAGCGTTTCACACATAGAGATCAACAAGTGCAGCATCCAGAAGGTGGCAACAAGCCCAGGCCTTCGAGAAACAGCATGGAGAGGCCTGTGGTTGGAGATAATGAATGAGGAGCCAGCGGCAGGAGATGAGATCTGAAAGCAGGGCCACCTCAGGCTGGGCCTCGCAGGCCGCAGCGAAGAATGTGGCTTTGGTTGCAGGCCTGTGGGAAGCCACTGGAGGTTTTAGGCAGGATCGCTGCCTTAGCTGCGCATCCCCCTGCACCCAGTTGCCCAACCTAGAAATCGAAGCCCCTCCCTCCTCATCTGGGTGGTCACAATCCGATGTTGTTTACTCTCTCCCTTAAATATCTCTCAAATTGTCCCCTTTCCTTTCGCCCCCAACATGTGAGTCCTTTCCGATCTCAAAGTTCCCAGGAGGCCTCCTCGGGGACGGCCCTGCCCCAGCCTCTCTCAGAAGTCTGCCCTTGACCCCTGTCTGGGAATCTTGGCTTGGTTTCCGTGGCCCACTGGTCAGGGTTCAAATGCGAGCACCACCCTTCACATAGAGACACTTTTCCATCTCAAACACACCTCCTACTTTGAGGCTCACCGAAGTCCTTGCATGAAACATTCTCCATGTGCCCATATTTATATATGCCCTTCTGCCTCCCTGGAATGCTGCTCTCCATTTGGCCAATTCTACCCATCCTTAAAGACCCACAGGAGTTCTGTGTTGATTCAGCATTTGGAGGACACGTCTCTTGTCACACTTGCCAAGTTGGGCTCAGAGTTTTCTGGGCACAGGGCCAACGCCCTCACTCTTAAACGCTCCTGAGGGCAGAGACCATAGCCTGTGTCTCTGAGAAAGACAGTGCCAAGCGGATGCCCAAGAAATACTGAACTTAAGAACGGCTTCTGTGACCCTCCAGAGACCCATACAGAGGAAGAGAAAAAGGACATGTACTATTTTCTACGGCCTCTCGGACCATCCTGGGCAGGGAAGCCAGCAGCTATCGCTCTTCAAAGGCTGGAGCCAAGCTAGTCAATGCCTGTTTGGGATCCAGGCAAGGAGGAGATAGCACCCCTCTCTCCTGGCATCTCCGGAACCCATCAAGTTAAATCAGCCTTCAACAGCAACACAAAAAGGACTAGATAATTTGTAACTAGTCAACAGGCCACTTGTCTAGTCAAGCTAATGACGAGGTTATTTGAACTGCTCACATCCGGGTGAACAGATAGAGGCATCCACAGACTGACATGGACGTCTGCTACCACCAACACAGCCAGGGAAAAAACCAGTAAGCAAATCTACGGCCACACATATGATCAAACCCAGGAAAGTCCCCAAATAGATACTTGAAGCGAATCTAAACAAAGAAGGCGGTGGAATGAAGAATATTAATCTACACTTTCAAACCTCGGCCTTTTTCCTTTTTTATAGCCTGAAGAAAACACCGTGTAGGTCGGAGTACGTGCTTATTGGCAAATGCTGATTATTTAGATTACGACAATAGTCAGTCAGTATTTATTCAGGAAGAGATTTATTCCCCCCAGAGTCAGGAAGAGTCTGCTTGGAAGAGAAAGCATGTGGACAGGGGCCTGGGAGGTGGACACGATTCTAGCAGATTTGGAGGCAGGCTGACCCAGGGCAGGACACGTGAATCAGAGTGGGAAGTGACTGGCCCAGCCCTCTGCTCCCGACAGCTACAGGTTCACCCCCTCGTACAGACTAGAACACTGACTCTCAGAATGGCCATCTGTCCAACGCCTCAAAGCTGCAGGCGCCTATGAAAGGGTCAAAATCAGATAGGAAGTTAGGAAAGGCAGGGAGGGGCGCGTACCGGGGAGCCAGAGCACCAGCCCCAGGGCACGGGTCAGTCTTCGAAGCGGGTCATTTGGAACAAAGACTACAGCCACCAAGGCTGCCAAGATGTACGACAACTTCAGCCTCCCATAGGGGTGCCGTCCCCAGGTGGGGTGACCGCATTTCTGCTGGTTCTCTGGACGTAAGTCAGACCCCTCCAGCCTGCCCGGGGGGCCTGCGAGCATATCACCAGCGGTCTGAGCAGGTGGGGAGAGCCAAGCTCTCGTGCAAAGTCGTGAAACAGAGCCCCGTCTGGAGTGGATTGTCAGCGCTGTCTACGGAGGGTTGTCCACATGCAGATGATTATGTCACGAATACCCTGCTCCTCTTCCTGCTGCCCCAGAAGCCCCCTCCCCACCTTCCTCACCCCCCGTGCAGTAACTGTTGCATGTGTGTGTGCACACATAGCTTTTGCTTCCTCACCCTTTCTCTCCCGGTGTTTGATTGTGCTCACAAAGCCGCCCCCCCACCTCCAATGACTTGAAGCATCTCACTGGCAGTCACAAAGGCAAAGGAACTCCAGGTTACGGCCACAATTCAGGCCCCGCTCTCCCTCATTGTGCCCAGCCACAGCAGTGGTCTCAGAGCCGTCGGGGGTCTTATATATCTCATATGTGCAGCAAAGTGGGGGAACAATGTGACAAATTATGAACAAGCTCAGAGCCGAGCCAGCGGAATTCTTCCCTTTGTGAGCCTCCGTCACGTGTCAGCTGGGCTGCTGGGCCGGGCGGGGGACACAGGGGTGGGGGACATCCCAGCAGCGGGAGGCCAGTCCGCTCTGCAACATGTTTCACACTTGGGAACACTGCCCCTCCTCGGCTTGCACAGTGGCATTCCCTCTCTCTCTCTCTCTCTCTCAAGGATTATAAGGGGAAAAAAAAGTTATTCTGACCCAATCTTTTTCTTTTAGATTTAAATATTCAATCCAAATTATCCTTGCTAAAGGAAACAAAAGACCCAAGCAAATTCTGAGAATCTGTTTTTCAAGAACCAAAGGTGAAAGGGATGCCTGGGTGGCTCAGTCGGTTAAGCGTCTGACTCTTGGTTTTGGCTCAGGCCATGATCTCATGGTTTGTGAGTTCGAGCCCCGCATATGGGTCTCTGCTGTCAGCACAGAGCCTTCTTCAGATCCTCTCTCCCCCCTCTCTTTCTGCTCCTCCCTTGCTTGCAATCTCTCTCTCTCTCTCAAAAATAAATAAACATAAAAAAAGAGCCAAAGACAAAAACTCCAGTGATGTGAGCTACCATCGTTGCTCTTAACACTTCTTAGCCTTTTTTAAAAAAAAAAAATTTATGTCTTTATTTTATTTTGAGAGACAGAGACAGAGAGCGAGAGGGTGAGGGGCAGAGAGAGAGGGAGACACAGGATCCAAAGCAGGCTCTGATGTGGGGCTCGAACCCACCGACTGTGAGATCATGACTTGAGCCGAAGTTGGACGCTCAACCTACTGAGCCAAGCCGCCCCAACACTTCTTGGTCTTGAAGACTTTGCCCTCTCTTAACCTCTTGCTGCCTCAGTTTCCTCAGCTATAAAGAAACATGACGGTAAGTGGACTCCACCATACTGAATGTGTCTAAAGGGCTTAGAGCAGCGTCTGGTCCATAGAGAATCTTCAAAATGTGTGTTGTTATTATCACGATTACTTACAATAATATGAGCAGAAATAGACACCCAGTGACCACTTTGACCATTCTTCTCATGCCTCAGCCTCCTCATTTCCCAGCAGATGCTGTCCAAGAAGGGCCAGCCCTGAGGCTCACTTTGTGTCTCAGAGCCCCTAGCAAGAGGCAGGGCACAGGGATTCTTAGTGACCGTTTGTTTCCTAACTGCCATAAGATGACCTGCAAAAGACGTCTCTCCATCACTGATGCTGGAATATCTCCCTTGACAGGATGCTGTATAAACTGACTCTCAAGGTAGCTTCCCAAGTCGTGTTAGGAGATTCAGGCCATGTTTTCAGAGGGTAATAAGAAGAAAGCGTTCTTCATGAAAAATTTGGGGAACACACCATTAGTCATTTTAAGGTTCTAAGTAGAAACTCCTAAAGGTGGCCCCTTTTCTGGACATGAACCCCTGAGCTTTTTTCTCTTTCTCTCTGGCCAATGGCTATTTTTGTAAGATTCTTGCCAAATTCTTAACTCTAGAGATTTCTCTTCTTCTCTCTTTTGGTTAAGAGATATGAAGTGAAGTCATACCTTTGGCCGATTTAGCTCTAAGTGGTTTGTATTTGATACTGGACAACTCAAAGACCCCAATTATGACCAAGATAGAACCCCTCACCAATTTGGCAAATCTTCGCAAAACTTAGGAAAATGAAAGAGGAGAAAGGGGGGCACCTAGGTGGCTTGGTCAGTCAAGTGTCCAACTCTTGGTTTTGGCTCAAGTCATGATCTCATGGTTCATGGGTTCAAGCCCTGCATCGGGCTATTGCACTGGCAGTGCGAAGACTGCTTGGGATTCTCTCTCTCTCCCTCTCTCTCTGCCCCTTCCCTGCTTGCTTGCTGTCTCTCTCAAAATAAATAAATAAACATTAAAAACAAAGAAAGGAGGAAAAATAAAAGTTTAATAATACCTCTTGTATTAGAAGTTGGAAAGCTGGAGAAGACTCTCTTTTTAATAGAATAAATAGCGGAAAGTGACCCTTCATTCTTTTTTTTTTTTTTAATATTTTTATTTATTTCTAGAAGAGAGAGAGAGAGAGAGCGTGAGCAAGGGAGGGTCAGAGAGAGAGGGAGTCACAGACTGAAACAGGCTCCAGGCTCTGAGCTAGCTGTCAGCACAGAGCCCGATGCGGGGCTCGAACCCATGAACCGCGAGATCATGACCCAAGCGAAAGTCGGACGCTTAACCAACTAAGCCACCCAGGCGCCCCGACCCTTCATTCTTTAAATCAGCAGTAGACAGGGTAATGTGGCAGCGCACTGTTTCCTCCTTAGGTATCAGGATGCTCACCTGTGGATTTGGGCAATTAATATGCTTCCTTTCTCGGTGAGACCTTGAGCAGTTTCCCTGGAATGTTGTGTCTTGGGCTTTTTAAATGTAGCCAGTAGGGGAACACAGGAAGCCGTGCACCTCTGTAGACAGAACTGAGCACCCGGTGTGGGGACTGCTAGAGGGAATACTCACAGCTCTTTTCATCTCAAACTAGGAAATTCTATGAACTCGGTAACTCACTTCCCGTGTGGTGACCGAGCAGCCCCAGTGTGTCAGGCTCTTTCATAAGGGAGAAGGATGTAGGTCCCATCCTGGAGAGAGGCTCATCTCCCTGGGAAACCAACACAAGCACCTAGGACAAAGGGCAGTAGTTATTTGAGGCAGACAATGATCCAATTCCCAGTAGAGGCTGGGACCACAAGCGTGCTCACCGATGAACGCGTCGAGGAGGGTGGTCGCTGGTATTGAAGTCTCCGGGAAAGAAGAGGAGCTCAGCTTCGATCCAGGAGGACAGTAACATAGGGAGGAAAGAAGGGGGAAGGTGGGCAGCACAAACAGCTAAGATATTGTGACAACTGAGCACGGTCGTTGGTTTTCCCATCCATGATGGTGGCAGCCATCACTACTTAGTCATCACTAATCAATCAAGCCACTCCCCCGACCCTCCAATCCAGGCTTCAGAATCCTTTGGAACACAGCATTCCAGGGAGGCATTACCAATTGTTCAGAGTTAGTTCATCAAACAGAACTTTCCATTCTTCTGAGGGTCAGGAAGGGAGATGAATAATCACAATGGGCTGAGAGGAAACAGGGGTGTGTGAGAAACTCCAGGCCTTGAGGGGAGGTCTCCTGCTGGCCAGGAGTCACAGAGACATGGAGAGTGGTGCAGAATAAGCAGGGCCTTAACTGCCACATTATCTCTAAATAATAGGGAAGAGGGAGGGGGCGGGATTAGAAGTTCCTGCCTCTATTTCTGACAAATCACTGCATATTTAAAGGGAAAGGGTGCAAGCTGTAAGTCACCCAGTGAGCTATTTACACACTAAGGTGTCCCTTTCAGGGCACCACTGAGATGAGGTCACACATTTTACTCTAAGAATGTTGCATCACAACCCAATTGCACTTGTACTGTCCTCGAAGGAAAGACAGCGAGAGGCACATACAGGCAAGGAAGGATGTGTATGAGTTGCTCAAACCCAGAAGCATTCATCCTGACACTTAGGGAGAAGGCAATCTGCTGCCATGTCACCGTGTAAGGAGGAGAATTTAGCAATTTTGTCTCAGCCCCTCGTTCATCTACCCCACTTGCTGCTCTTCAAAAACCAGAGGATGAGTTTTCCGTGGGAGAGCCCAGTTCTGTCTTTACCAGGGAGCTGCTCAGGGCTCTGGCTGCGTCTCCTCTGCCCAACTCACCCACCAGGGCACAGGCTGAGGGGCTTGAAATTAAACACAGAATCTCACTCGGATTGTCCACATCAGAGAAGGAGGCCACCTCCACTTCTCTTCCTTCCTTTCCCTTCTTTAAGCAGCATCTCCTCATCTCCCATGCTTGGTAAAACAAGACATTGTCAAGGTCACCCAGAGGTACCCAACCCACAGGTGCTGATCAAAGGCCACAGACCTAGCTTAGGGCCCTAGAATTTTGTCAAGTCCAAAATTATCCTCCGGAACCGCATATGGCTCTTTGCCCATTCCAAACAAAACTCCCCTCCCTAAAATATGATCGCTTTGATCTCTTGCAGTCCACCTAAGAAACAACCCCTCCACCCCCACCCCCACCCCCACCCCCCGCTAGCCACCCCCAACCCCGCCCCTCAGTGGAAAAAATCAACATACTCAGGCACGTATATGTCTTGGAGACACCAAGTTGGTCAGGCAACTTCCCTCCCACCCTCCACATTCCGAAGGAGATTATTAATTGTCCCCTGAAGAGGAGACCAGCTGAAAAGGAAGATCCCCAGTTGATATGCAAATCTCACAAAAGAAGCAATTGCTTCTTCTCCCTCTTTGCCTGACCAACAGGACCGGAAAGTCTACGTGACAACTTAGAAGTCGGCACTTGGGGCAACAGGGCTCCTACCCCAACCTCTGGGTACAGATTTTGGTTTATTTTAGGAAGGCAGAGAGATGGCTTTTTTGGTTTAGGTTGAAATTACGAGGTGTCTAACCTTTTCTTTCTCCTCCGTTCCCAAATGGAGGCTTTTGCACCAAATTTTGTTTCCCCGACAAGAGAAGGAGAAATCACTGGCCTCCTCATGGCCCAGAGGGCACCCCCTCCTCCCGCCCCATCCCCAAGCTTTTGTGTTTGCTGGAGATCTTGGACAGTCCCCTGGCAAACGGCATTCAGCAAGGTTATCGGGCTAGTCACAGCCTTCAAGAAATAAATATCTAACACCTTGTTCCCTTTTGCAGTTCAAAAGCCACTGTCACTGGGGTACACGGGTAGTTTCCAAAAAGGCTATAATTCATATGTAAACGAGAGGAGGATTTTTCATGATTTCATAATAAAATGTTGAAACGCTTTGATCGCAAGTTGTAAGGAGGTGTGAAACAGTGCCTCGGAAACAGACAGATATTTGTGTAAGCATCCTTTATGTATTGCCAGTGCGGAATAATAACATATGAAAGCCCCAACTTACCTCATCTGCCTGGTACAGCCAAGGCATAAATAAAGGGGAACAATGGAATTACTATTACTCACTCTCCGAGAGCCAGCGACATCACTGTATCCTTTATAATTGCTGGCAAGAAGATTAATGTTTTGTTAAATATCAGAGCAAGGTCACAAGGGGGCTTGCGGGCCTGTCTAAACATCTAGTCTTTAAACTCCTTCTCTCTCACTTGCTCATTTTTGAGGAAATGAACTTGTAGCATTTCCTCTAATTATGGTGATTTTTGCTTTTGAAAGCTGGCCTACATCATCACCTCGCTCCAAACACACACACACACGCACTCTCTCTCTCTCTCTCTCTCTCACACACACACACACACACACACATACACACACACGTCTTCCCCAAATGATATTTGGGGACAGGCTTGATTTAGCCGCAGCACATGGGCAATGTTGTTATGAGGAGACCTTGCCCTTTTAACCAACATGGATAATTCATTGCCTGCCACTGCGGCCTGAAGCAAGGGGCTTGGGTTTAAGAGATCGACTTTATTGGGGTCCTCAGGGGGCTCCCTACCAAAGACTGCTATCATCGTTCTCTGAGCTTCTGTTATGTTTAGCCCGTACACCCGTCCATACAGATGTTTCCAACAGCAAACAGTTCGTGACCCAGAAAGAACAAAATATTTTGGCTTTTCCCAGCTTTCAACACCTGTTCAAACCAAAGAGCCTTCAGAGCTCTGTGCACACATCAGAAGGCCCAGCCAGCAACTGGAGAGAGGCCGCTTCGTGGCTAGAGCCAACCTATGACTCAGTGGCCAACCCAAGCGCCTTCCCGCAGTGACCCTTAACTCCCAGATCTTACAGAACGACCTATCACCTTCATGCAGAAGGATCTATCATGCATATCTGTCAGTGTGTCTCCACCACATCAAAAATTAACCCAGAAAGTCCACAAGCATCCTCTATTGTTTTATTCTACATTTTTCAGGCCAAGGCCATGGCCTTGGGACAACATTGGGCTCCGGGTGTTCACCATTTGTCCAGTTTCTCCAGGCTTGCAGTTGACTTTGGAAATTCTTCTGGATTGAGTGATTGAGGACAGCACCCTGTGGGGGGGTGGGGGGGAGGGGTCATGGTGGAGGTTCTTTACAGTTTCCCGAAGGGAACCAGTGACAACACTGAGAAGGCTTGGGATTCAACAAGAAGGTCTTCCAAACAATGGCTAAGAACGCAGTAAGAGGTAAGAAGGGGAACCTTCCGGGAGGCAAGAGGAGCTGTAGAGGTTGCCAAGGGGGTACAGGGTCATGGCTCCGGGGCCTGCTGATCTCACCACTCTGCACCTCTTGCCTGGGCAACCGGTCTATTAGGTGCAGCCCCAGTTTAAGATTTGCTTATTTGTTTGTTTTTCTTCCTTGCAGCTCAAGGAGGAATTCAGAAGTAAAAGAGACAGCTTGGAATGAAGGTAGGTGTAGGAGGCAATTAAATGTGAAAGAGAGGATGTCCTGACTTTGGGGACTTGCCTCAGCTTCACTAATCTCAGAGACAGTCAGAGCTGTAGGAACAGACACAGTTACCCCCTGCCTCAGCATAAAACGAAAGCGATGGTGTTCCACCTCTATAGGTGTCCATGTTTCGTTAACACTATAGACCCTCAATAGTATGCATTGAATCAGTAAGTACTAGCTGGCTGGCTGGCTGGGTGGATGGATGGATGGATGGATTGACATATGCACAGATGGATGATTGTAGAGATTCAACACAAGATAGACTAGGCAAGCAATAGCTCAGCCACCCCAGGGGGTGGCAAACTATGACCTATCATCCAAGTTTAACTGGACACCTGTTTTTGTAACAACGGTTTTATTGAGATGTTGCCAAGGCCATTTATGTATGCACTATGTGCTGTCATGATGCAAGGCAGAGCCGAAGAAGCAATACGGCCTACTATTTATTTACTGTCTGGGTCTTTACAGAATAAGTTTGCCAGACCCTGAGCTCTGCTGCCACTAGATTGTCTGAGCTTTCATATGGTTTGTCCTCTTTCTTTGTTCCATTTTACTTCTATAAGCTCTCACAAACATGTTAGGCAGAAACTAAATAAGTCTGTTTGGTAGAACAAGCCTAGTCAATGAAGCAAACCTCTTCATCTGGGATTCAACTGAAGACATGATGATCTTTTCGAAAGCAGAACATAGAGAACTCAATGTGATGGGATTTTTGAGAGCTTGTACACAAAACAACATGATCTGTGCTTTCTGTGGAATTTAAGGGGATTTACTTAGGGGCTAACTTTGACTTATATGACTGATTTTTCACCTCATTATAGTCACTTTAAAGTAGAAGCTATCCTCATGATGCTTAGGAATCTTATACCCATAGCTCATAGATTGTGCATGCTGAGTCTTTTCATCTTGTTGGGTGGGGAGGATTATCTCACTCTGCTTCCCATGATTCAGGAGGCACAATATAACAGCTGCTTAGACAAGATTAATTGAATTACAGGCTCCTTAGACATGTCAATAATGAATATGGCACAGGTTAGTAGGTCCCCATGATCTGTTCAGGTCCATCAATACCAGCAGTCGGTAGAAGGAACACAAGAAGAATGCATGTGGTTGGCCAAGAAAGTAGAGCTCAAACATGGAAAGTCTAGCATGAGATGTCATTGCCTTGGAGTTATTCTTATAGGCTACATGAACTTGGCTAAAATGATTCACAAATAGGAAGGGTAATGGGGGCCAGGAGTGAGAAGGCTGATATGGAGATGCATTAGGAAGACAGATATTGTGGTCTGTTATTTTGCACGTGCAATGGTCACACCCTATTTAATACAACATTGTCACTGCTTCCTACACATCAAGGCAAGAACACTGCTGGCCATCAGGTAAATCTGCAGCACAATCCCATTAACTAATTGGACGATTAACGTGGTGGGCAGCTTCAAAGATGGCTGCTCATAATCCCCACCTCCTACTCCTTCACGCCCTTGTATAATCCCATTCCCTGTGAGTATGGGCCGGACCTGGTAACTTGCTTGTAATCCATAGAATATGGCAAAAATGATGACGTGTCCCTTCTGAAATCTGGTTACAAAAGATTGCAATTTCTGTCTTGTTGACCTTCTCTTGGCCTCTCGCTCGCTTTGTGAAAGCCAGCTATCATGCTGTGAACTGCCCTGCAGAGAGTTCCACACGGCTAGGAGCCTAGGGGGGAGTCTCCAACCAACAACCAGAGAGAAACTGAATCCTGCCAACAGCCACATGAGTGAGCTGGGAAGTGGATCCTTCTCGACTTGAGGCTTAAGATGAACATAACCCCATCTGACACCTTAATGGCAGCTTCTGAGAGACACTGAGCCAGAAGACCAGCTACACAGCACCCACAACCCTGACCTCCAGAAACCGTAAGATTATATTTGTTTCATTTAGGCCAATAAGTTGTAAGGTAATTTGTTATGCAGCAGTGGATGACTAGTACAACTAGAATTTGCTCTCTAGTTTGGCTTTCCCCTTTATACCTTAATCCAGCTCCCTGCATAACAATCACTATTCGCTATAGTTTATTTGGTTTGGTTTTTCTTTTGAAGAATGAAAAGAAACTCTGAGCTAGGGACAGGTGACTGATTTGTTAACTATGTTACTTTCTTGCTGGAGAAATTAACCACCCAATGCTTAGAGACTTGATGCAACACCAACTTATTCTATCTCATGGATTCTTATTTTATTCCATTTTATTTTTTTGAGAGAGAGAGAGAAAGAAAGAGAGAGCAAGCAGTGAGGAGGGGCAGAGGGAAGGAAAGAGATAATCTTAAGCAGGCTTCACATTCAGTATAGAGCCCAACACAGGGCTCGATCCCACAACCCTGGGGTCATGACCTGAGATGAAATCAAGAGTTGGGTACTCAACCAGTTGAACCACCCAGGCGTGCCTCTCATGATTCTTTAAGTCAGAAATTTGGGCAATGTGTGGTTGGCAATTCATTTGGGTACCAACTGATGACAGAGGTATCAGTTGATGACTGGTCTGTCTGAAGGGACTAAGGCAACTCCGTCACATATCTGGTACTTTGGCAGGGATGACTGTCAGCCGTGCGTTCATCTAGGAGGTCATTTGGAGCCCCGGTGGCCTGTCCAGCCTGCAGTCCTTAGAGCAGTCAACTTCTTACATGGCAACCAACTTTCCCAAGAACAAGAGCCCCAAGAAGTTTGGTTTCATATTTATCCTCTAGAGAAGTATTTTTCAGATTGATTGGATTCATGGATGGAACGTAAGACTCAAGAAATTTATTTAGGGGTGCTTAGTTGGCTCATCCGGTTGAGCGACCGACTTCAGCTCAGGTCATGATCTCAAGGTTCGTGGGTTGGAGCCCCGCATTGGGCTCTGTGCTGACAGCTCAGAGCCTGGAGCCTGTCTTCGGGTTCTGTGTCTCCCTCTTTCTCTGAGCCTCCCATGCTCATGCTGTCTCTATTTCTCTCTCAAAAATAAATAAAACATTTAAAAAAATTTTTAAAAGAAAGGTATTTTTAAAAATGTATGCTATGGCCCAAATAAGTTGGAAAAACTTAATCTTCTCTAGCTCCTTCTTTGGTAGTCAAAATGCACGTTAGCATATTTAGACCTTAAAAATCAAGAACCCAATTTAACTTATTAAGAGTTTCCCGAATATATTGACTGCAGAACCCTAACCTTATTTGAGTATGTTAGAACTGGCATTTGGAAATAAGGCAAAAAGTTTGAGAGCATGTCCTTTCTACATCAGCAATATTACCAAAGGCCATTCAAAGATTGTTCAGGGAAGTGCCGTCCAATAGAGGTTTCTGCAGTGATGGAAATGTCCTGTATTGTCTAATATGGTAGCTACCAGAAACATGGGGCTATTGAACACTTGACATGCAACTAGTGTTACTGGGAAGCTGAGGTTTTAATATATTTAATTTTCATCAATCTAAATTTAAATAGCCATATGTGTCTAATGTTGGCCATATTGGACAGAGCAGGTCTAGGAAAACGCACTTAGTTCATCTCATTGTCTATCACTGATTAAAGGTCTCACACTTGGTGATGTCACTAGGCCCCTACTGCTCTCTCATCTTGTTCTGGTTCTGACCAGTCCCCCTTGACCTGTAGGGTCAACCCACAATAAAGTAACCAAGTGAGTAACTCCTGGGCCATTAGGAAACTTCTAAGACTCTACTTCAAAGCTAAGGTTTTCTGACTAGTGGTGATGGTTAATTTTATCTGTCAACTCAACTGGGCCACAGGATGCCAAATGGCTGGTTGTACATTATTTCTAAGTATATCTGTGAGGCTGTTTCTAGAAGAGCCTTGAACTGGTGAACTAAATAAAGAAGATGGCCCTCCCCAATGTGGGTGGGCATTATCCAGTCTGTTGTGGCCCTCATTGGAACAAAAAAGTAGAGGAAGGTTGAATTAGTTCTGCTTGATTGCTAGACGATGATATTGATCTCCCCCTACCCTCAGCTCTCCTGGTCCTCAGGAGCTAGAATCTCACCCTTGACTTTCCTGCTCCTGTGACTTTGAACTACACCACTGACCTTCCTGGGTCTCCAGATTTGCAGATGGTGAATCATGGAACTTCTCAGCTTCTATAATTGCATGAGCCAATATCTTATAGTAAATATTTTTATATACGCATACCCATTATTATTTGTGTGTGTGTGTGTGTGTGTAAAGGCATATATATGCACATGTAGCCTGATCCCTGAAAGCCCTGAATGGCAGTAGATGCTGCTTCTGCTATAGCTGTCATGGTCTCCCTGTTAGACTGTGACACTGCATTGCTGGGTGGTGACAATCTCAGGAGTGGGATCATAGATCTTCAGGACATGGGAACAGTGTGGATACAGTTGGGGACACTGAAGCCAAATGTCCATGTTATATTCTGGGCCTTACCATCCACTCGATGTATACATTTGGAGAAGTTACTGGGCTTTTTCTGGATCTCCTTGTACTATAAAATGGAGATAATTGTAACAGAAAATGTCATAAGGTCACAGTGTGTGAACCCACTCCTAACATTTGTGGGCTGAAGAGATGATGTACAAAGGGCCCTCAGGTGGGCGAGCTACCTGTCTTTGCTCCAAACAACCTTTTACCCCAAGTTCAGCTCCATCCCCCCCAAGTTTACCCCAATACCCATTAGCAGTCACCTCTAGATCTAGGAGACACTCATCGGTTGCACGATCTCCCTTTGAGAAGACAGACTCAGGACAGAGGCATATGTAGCCTATAAGCAGAAAACTCTGAGGTTCTGGGCACCCTTAGTGTGATCTAAAAGAAGGGACAATAGTTCTGGAAAGGCATATCCCCTTGGCCCCGAGTCTCCTCACCACGGGGAGAGGCACTGTCACCAAAGGGCCGGAACAGAGCCCAGGGGACACACATGCACTCAAACGCCTACACAGGGCACAGGGCAGGGGCCCCTCTTGCCCGGGTCCGTGGGAGCTTCTGGGGTGAGGATTATGTGACAGCTTAAGAAAGGGTCTGGCACCTGGTTAAGGTTCCATAAGTCGCTGGCATATATCATCTCAGGATCACCATGGTATCTAGCTGTGTAAGGCCCAGCTGTCCTCTGAACCTAAGACCTACTAAGAGATGACAAGGAATACACTTTATTTGACTTGGAGTGAAAATAAAGCCAGTTTATCCCTTCAAAGAGTACCGGGGATAATGGGATGAGGAGACTCAGGCCCAGGGATACAGGCGACCTGAAGTTCCCAGCGGCCATCGTATTCCGGATTCATAAGGTCAAACTTTACAGCCTTGTTACTGCCACTCTTGAGAATCCCTATCAAAGATATGCTATTTCATCTCTGCACTAAATGAAAAAAAAAATTTTTTTAAAGGCTTCTGTGTTTCTCTCTCTTTTTTTTTTTTTTAATTTTTATTTATTTCTAGGAGAGAGAGAGAGAGACAGCATGAACAGGGGAGGGTCAGAGAGAGAGGGAGTCACAGACTGAAACAGGCTCCAGGCTCTGNTTTATTTCTAGGAGAGAGAGAGAGAGACAGCATGAACAGGGGAGGGTCAGAGAGAGAGGGAGTCACAGACTGAAACAGGCTCCAGGCTCTGAGCTGGCAGTCAGCACAGAGCCTGACGCAGGGCTCGAACCCACGAACAGCGAGATCATGACCTAAGCGAAAGTCGGACGCTTAACCGCCTAAGCCACCCAGGCGCCCCGAAAAAAAAATTTTTTTAAAGGCTTCTGTGTTTTTCTTATCATGACACTACAGAAGAGGTTGATGAAATGCAAGAATTAAAAAGGAGAAAAAGATATTGCATCTGCAGAGTTGTCTACTGAGGTGTGAGTTCGCAAAATGCAAGGTACTCAGATGGCCAGGAAAAGAGCACCCAGGAAAGGAAGCCTTCTTACAGTGGACGACAGCCAGAAACACATCTTGGGGCTGAGACTATAGGTGAGGCCCAAACAGGTGACCAGCGTTCACAGGGTTGCGTGAGGTACCTGGTGGGTACCTGAGAAGCCGTGGGCTCTGTGTCTCACTCTTAATTCCGGCCCGGAGGCACCCCATGTGTTAACCAAGGCTTTTCAAAAGCGGTTGGGTAGGCTGTAAAGTCATAGTCGATTCCCAGATAAACTAGCGGACAAACGAACACAGATACAATCTTCAGATTATTTGCACACACCAGAGTTTGCTGGCAGCTCTCTCTGTTGGAGATGGAAAGGCTGGAAATAGCGAGGGCTTTTCCCCGCAAGGAACCACCCTCCCCAGATGTGCAGAAAGCCCACACATCTGGATGCTCCCCCTCCCTTGCTTTCCAGCTCAGCTGGGAGGCTTGCTGAGACCACATGCCAGGGGGAGCTGGCATCTGATGGGTGCAGGGAAGAGGCAGACCAGCTCCAAGGTCAGCCTCAGGCCAGCCTGGTCCCCCACGGGCTCCAGGGAGAAGGAAAGCCAGGCAAGCCCTCCAGCAGCACACAGTCTCTCCTTCCACTGGGGCTATCTGTCTTTGTTTCCATAGGTATTTATTTGTGTTTTCCTCCGACTGCTCCGCGTGTCATTGAGAGTAAAGAAGACATATTGTATGTCCTAAAGAGAAGCAGTAAAAATAATTTAGCTGATTTCTTTCATGTCTGAGTGTATTAATTCTTGCTTACATAAGGAAATACAAAAAAACACAAACTGTAAACAAGGAATCATTTGGAATCAGATTATGCATGAATAACGACACACATTCTCATCTAAGATGTTGGGGGGGGAGGAATCTAGTTTTACTGCCAGTAGCTTTAAAAAATGTTTTTCTTTTTCAAAGGAAATTACTCAGAATGTAATAAAAACATGTTTTCTGCTCTAAAAGGATTAATTTACCTTTTGTGTCATGAAAAAATAAATGCAATCAATACCTCAATTCTTCTCCATGGAGAAAGAGAATTTCCACATGCAAATCCTAGTGAATGGCCATTTAGCTTTGATTTCCTAATACGACTCAGATTGTGTTTCTCTTATGATTTCTGTGTTATTCAGACCCTTTCCAGAGCCTCAGATGACTTCAGAGCAGGGTGTGTGTGTCTGGGGGTGGGGGCGGGGGAGGGTCACTCTTTCCTTTTCCACTTCTGGTCCCTCTTTCTTTCCATGCATTTTCCTTTCTTTCTGTGACCCCATTCTCCCTCATTAGCACCAGAGACTGAGAAGTGCAAAGGGCTCTGTAACATGAGGAAAGAGGCAAGCTAATCATTGCAGTCTCGAGAGATTGGGGGTGGGGGTTCTGTGCCATCTCTAACTCCAGTGAGTGTGTGACCTGCAACTTGTTACCTAACCTCATAATCCGTCACTTTTCTCACTTGCAAAAGAGAAACGAAAAACGGTACCTACTTGATAGGACAATTCCAAGGGAATGAATGCACGGACGGTGCTCGCTCAGCACAGTATCTTGGGGACCTCATTTCCCTGAACCCATTGCTTCTTGCCTCTTTTTCATGCTTAGATCTAGGACATCAGTTTCTAGATCTAGAACAACCCTTTGTTCTCATTTCTGTCTTTCCCACAGGCAGAGTTCATTCACCAGTCGCCCCAAGGATATTTGAAAGGATTATTCTTATTACTAGTCTTTTATTTGGTTTTCCTTTAGTGAGTCCCAGACTCAAGGGTTGGAAGGATTCTTTAAGATTCACCATCCAACCCTCCATCCATGCAACCAACCATCCATGCAGCCATCCAACAAAGCTACAGGTCAGGCACTGTTCCAGCTTTGGACTGGAGATGTGAACAAAACCCTCGGACCTGGGCGCTCACCGGCACTTAATCTTGTGAGCTGGCCTTGAACGACAGAATGACACGTTATAAGTAGGGCAACCCACCGGTTTCTGTTTGACCAGGACTTCCTTGTTTTAGCACTGAATCCTGCATTCTGTAACCTCTGTCCTGGCCAACAGGGGCATTTGGTCATCCTAATAGATAAATGTGACAGAGGAAAAAGCTGGCAGGAAAGTTTCCAATTGGGGCCTGACCCTGTCTCAGGTGTCAGAGGTGACTCATCCCGGGAAGCACCATTCAGTGAAGACCAGACAGATCAGTAGACACACAAAGGCTGCAGTGAGGGGCGGGGGAAGGCAGGTCAAGTGTACGATCAGGGGCACTGGGTTCACAAAGGCCTGGAGGTTGGAGGACTCGGAAGAAGCAGAGAGAACAAAGCAAGATGACATTGCAGTGGCGAGTAAGGAAGACCTGGCAAACTCCATGGAAGAACCTGTGATTTATCAGAGGGACCTGGGAAGCTCTGGAGAGGGAGAGACAAAGACACCACGTTGAGGAAGTTACTTAAGAAGATAGTACCCTGGCTTTGCTCTGAGAATTGCCTGGAAGTGGGGTGCCACAGGTGGGTAGGCAAGTGCTCTAAGGGAAAACTAGGGGTGGCCGGGGCGTGGATCAAGGGCTCCCCGGGGGGCATAGTGGACACTGGCCTGGGCTGACTGGACCGGGGAGAAGAGGCGAGGCCGACTCCCAGGTTGCTGGTGACACTCGTGCATGATAGGACCGGTTAGCAAGGAGGAAATGCTTGCCGCAGCAAGTCAAAGTTCTCGCAAATCCCTGTGCTTCCGACCCTGTGGCACAGGTGGGGCGTGGTCAGATGATCAACGTGCACACCTGCGCTTCAGGGGTTCTCAGGTTATGGAGGAGCATGAACTTGAAACACACATCACCATACAGTGAGGGGCGTGTGAGGCCAGAGATGAGCCTAGAATACTGAGCAGGGACAGGAGGAGGGGACCGGCCACACGCACGAAGTTGAGGAAGACGTCACAGGGCAAAAAGTGCTTCCCGTTGGACTTCAAAGCGAAATAGAAGCTCAGCGGGTGCAGAGGGAGGACACTCCAGGCAGGGAGCACCACACACGCAAAGGCAAGAACACTAAGAGCTGTTTGGGGATGCCCAGGAGCCTGGCTCAGCAGAGGGAAGGATGACAGTTACGTGACGGAGGGGAGGCAGGCTGTGGCCAGCTCTTGAGAGTCCCCTCTATCTGCCATACCAGGAAGTTCAGACTTGATCTCGGAGTCTATAGGAAGCAACCAAGGGGTTTTGGTTTTTGTATTTTTTGGTATTATAATTATTTTAAACTTCTATAAAATTGCAGAAATAACAGAGAATTATTTGCTTTCTGTTTTTTTTTTTTTAAGTTTATTTATTTATTTTGAGAGAGACAGAGAAAGTGTGAGTTGTGGGGAGGGGCAGAGAGATTGGGAAAATCCCAAGCAGGCTCCACAGGGTCAGCGCAGAGCCTGGGTTGGGGCTCGGACTCACAAAACTGCGAGATCATAACCTGAGCTCAAATCAAGAGTTAGACACGTAACGGCCTGAGCCACCCAGATGCCCCTAGAATTCTTTGACTGCTTTATGTGCAAGGTGAGGGCATCAGCTTTAACCTGCCTTCCAAAGTGTAGCTTTTTAAGACTACCTTGAATAATTACGATACTAATCATTATTGTAAAGGCAACACACTTATATGGTACTTGCCATGTTCCAGGCACTGTTCTAAGGATTTCACATACATCAACTCATTTAATCTTCACATCAACCTTGTGAGGTTAATACTTTTGATAATCCATTTTAAAGATGAGAAAACAGACATTGTTAAGATGCACGGTTAATGAAGTGCTACTGCCCAGATGTATGGCCCACACCTACAGCCCACCCACTTGTAGAGTCTAAACGCATTAAAGAAAAAACAACACAGAGGTCCCCGAAATAGATCAGGCACCTACAATGGAGGTATGGCAGGTGCTATGACCCCATTGCAAAGGTGGTGATAAATCAAAGTTTCCGGAAAGGTTAAATGGCTCATCTAAATCAAAACCTGCAACTCTGTCCTCTCGAGCGGATGTATTTGTCCTCCACTTATTCTGTCTGTCTGGGATCTCAGTGATTGAGTGATGCCCACTGTCCATGGGGAGGGCCGTCTGCCTTACTCAGTTCCACCCATTCAAACGCCAATCTCCTCCTGAAACACCCTCCTAGACATGCCCAGAAACAATTGTCTATCTGGGCATCCCCTCACCCCATCAAGGGGACGTAAAATTAGCCATCACACCTATCCTGTCACCCGAGGCGCTCCCCATTTATTTCCTTGAACATGGATTATTGAGCCACCATGAAGCATCAAGCCCTGAGGCCATGTCGACAAAGACAGATCGACTGGACAATCCATTGTTGCTTCTTTTATTACAGCATTTCATCGCGGACGGAAGTTTTTGCCGTGGGATTCCCCGGAGCCACAGCCTTCAGTACTTTCTGGAAGGGCTTCATGACCTAAGAAAGCTCACAAATGAGGTGGAGTCTGGCGGAGTTCCAATCCCCACTGTCCTGCTTCCCAGCAATGTGACTTTGGGCAACTCGTCATTTCCATAGGAATAATGACATCCCTCCTGCCTCCAACATCCTAGGGATATTCTGAGGATTCAATGCACAGGAAACACTGGACAGCATGCGTGGCCAGGTGGTAAGCATCACATGAGCATTCACGTAATTTTTAAGCTAACTTTACAGAAATAGAATTTATGTGCAGGGAACTGCATGCATTTAAGCTGTGTCATCGGCTGGGCGTTGACAGTAGCATTCTCAGGAGGAGCCCTCATGCATCAAATCATTGCTTTACTTTTAGTGTAATTCTCTTTACTTCACAGCATTGCTGTGGGAACATGGAACACGTGGCCTTCAGAACAGTGCTGGGCACGTAACATATACTCAATAAACATGAACTGTTTTTACCACTATCGTTAGCTGCAAAGATTCACCCACCAGGCAGAGTTACCTAGACACTCAGAGCAGAAAGAGAAGTTCCTATCAGGGAAGAAAAGCAGCTCGAAGTCTCTTCTGAGAAACTACTAGTGTGGTCCAGCCAGGCGACAGAAGGTGAATGCCACTTGTGGTCTGATCGGCCCCCTTGTTTAAGTCCCAGAGGTCTCCAAACTTGACCCTTTCCTAACAGCAGATGTAGACTCGAAGGGTGACCACCAGGCTTTGCAGCAGTGACCCGTTCCTCGGGCAGTCAAGGGTCTTGGAGGGGGAAAGCAGCCGCCGGGGCCAGGGCCAGAGAGGTCACTACAGAGAGAGAGAGAGAGACCCCTGTCCCTCTGCCTCTTTGAAGGAGCTGCCAGATCTCTACCTCCCATCTGCAACCCCAAGTTTCTTGTTCTTGCCAAAGAAGCCAAGAGTGGAGGTTCCCAGGAAAACAAACACTAGAAGTATTTTTGTCAAGGCAGGAGGCCTGCAGTGGCTGGCTGCTCTTACAGATATCTGTTCACCTTTCATAAATGTCAGGCTTGAAATAAAAAAGACAGGATAACGAGGTCTCATTTCACAGAGGCAAGCAGACACCTACTAACGAGCCCACAGCCCACTAACAAACATGCTGTTTAGAAGCTTTGGCTGCAATCGGGCAGAAGCGCAAATAGCTTGGGCTCAACCGATCTGATTTTCTTACCCTCCTCTGCTATTTTAAAAATATTTTAAATGGCCCCAATGATTCAACATCTGTTCATTCATTCGGCACGCATTTGCATAATACCCACTGTGTGCAAGGCACTCGATCAGGGCTGGGGGTGGTGTGGGGGACCCTGCAAGGCCGTATTTTGTGAGGAACGGAGGCTCTGTGGTGGCCCACTGGCTGGGATTTGAATGTTGGCCTCGTCCCTGGGCACATATGTGTAAATATTGCAAACCCGAGTTGACTCAGGCATCACATGGAATGGAGATAATGCCACTGTGTGCCGTAAGTCATTGGAATTAAATAATAGAAGTAAAATGTCTGCCAGGTGGAGAGGGGCACTTATTATAAAGAAGGAGCCAGTCAGAGAAGGAGAAAGGAAGGGGTAAGAAGGAAGAGGGGGAAGGGAAGGGGGTGAGGGAAGGAGGGGAAGGAGAAGAGTAGATGGTGGCGGTGACAGAGGAAGGAAACCAACAAGCAAAGGGAAAGAGATCTCCATGTCACGGACCTCTGCATATGGTGCACAAGACTGACATGCATACAAATTGCGAGTCAGCGGCTAGAGAGGGACAGAAATGCCTAAGACACTTTAAAGAAAGCACTACCTCTTACCGTGGAGTTGAGGGGCAGTGATTAGGGGAGAGGAAACCAGATGATTATGTTTTGGAGTCCTTGATGGGCAGACACCGAGACCTGCAGAGAAGGGCAGGGAAAGGTGCTCTAGGTGGGAGGAACAGCCTGAGCAAAAGCCTGGAGGCTAGATTGCACAGGCTGTGTTTAGGGCCCAGAGGGGAGTCACAGCACGCTCAGCGGGTGGGGTGAAGTCGAGGACACGGCAGCAAAGATGTGGATCCCCTGGACCGTGGAGACCTCAAATGTTGTGTCCTGAAGGTGCTGAGAAGCTCTCAATGAGAAGATTCCAGAGGCGGAAATCCAAGGCAGGAGAAATCATTCCAAGTCATTTCACATGGAAGACTACAAATGAGGAAGAATATTCTATAAAGGCAGGTCAATTTCTTTACTGTGCAGACGACGGTGGTCCCTTCCCTCTATGATGCATTTTATTTCCTCAGAAAATAATGCTTCATGAGTTATTGTATTTAATTCTAGCCCTGAAATGGGTTGAATGGTGCCCCCCCCAATGATAGGTCTATATCCTAATTCCAGGAATCCATAAATGTGATCTTATAGGGAATAAGAGTCTTTGCACATATATTTAAGTTAAGGATCTGGGAATACCTCATCCTGGATTATACAGGCAGGTGCTAAACCCAGCGAGAAGTGTCTTTGTAAGAGACACAGAGGAGAAGGGCACCAGGGCAGCTCAGTTGGCTGAGTGTCCGACTCTTGATTTCGGGGCTCAGATCATGAGCTCAGTGTTTGTGAGTTCGAGCCCCACATCGGGCTCACAGCTGTCAGCCTGTCGATGCAGAGCCCGCTTCAGCTCCTCTGTCCCCCATCTCTGCCTCTCCGTGACTTGCACTCTCCCCAAAATAAATAAATATTTTCAAAAAGAGAGAGAGACATAGAAGAGAGACAGGCAGGAAGAAGAGAAGCTGTATAAAGGGGAAGAGGTACAGCCACAAGCAAGGGAACAGTGGAAGCACCCGAAGCTGAAAGAGACAAGAAAGGATTCTCCCCAAGAGCCTCCCGAGGCAGCGTGGCTGTTGATGACATAGATTTCAGATTTCTGGCCTCCAAAACAATGTGACAAGACATTTCTGTTGTTGCAAAGCCATGGAGTTTATGGTAATTTGTCATAGAAGCTCTAGCAAACTTATAATGCCAACCGTTTGTGAAGAGCAGAAGTGGGATTCTACTTGCTCTCGGACCAATGAGAAAAGAAAGGTCCCATTTTCAGGGAAGTTGATGGTAAAGCAGGGGCCTCTTGGACCCAGCAATCTTTAGCACTAGTGCAAGCCAAGGTAGGAGAGTATGAGAAGTGGCCGGGACCGGGCGAACGGAAGGAGGAAAGAGGTAGACAAAAACAAAAAAACAAAAAGCAAAATAAACCTTGTATTCCAGGCTCGGAAACTTATTTCCTGACCTGCACAAAGCCTGTTTGCCAAAGTTGGCTCTGTGAATTAGCAGTTAACAGGATTCATTCATTCTGCATTAATTGAATCGTCAATCACCGGCCCCGTGAGGACCATCAGAAAACCTGTTGATGGAGCAGAGCTAAGTTTATCAGACCTATTCTGCCACCACCTTGATAGAATCTCAGTACGGGGAGAATTGGGAAGGTATTTCCATGGCTTTTAGGGACAGGGCTGGGCGATTTCAAGGTGAATTTTACAAGTGGGAAACTGGTTGGAACCAGGCAGAATTTATTTCAGAAGAGTGTGGATTGGTGGGTAGAGTGAGGTACTGAAGGTGATTTTGATGAGCACGCTGTTAGCCTCAAAAAGTAGGTATTTTAGTTGAATTACAGAAGCAGGGTTTTCCTGGAGCTAGAAGTAAAGTTCTTTCCTCCTAGACCCGCCGTGCTTAGCACAGCAGTGGGAAGCGCGTTGGGTTAGTTCTCACAACAAATATTAACTGAGTGAGGATCTACCACGTCACAGGTACTATTCTAGGTCTGTGTGTGTGTGTGTGTGTGTGTGTGTGTGTGTGTGTGTGGTGTCTGTGAATACACATTCATGCGTGTGTAGACACCTACCCTCATAAAGCTTGAAATCACATGCAAGGGGGCAGACAACAGAAAAGTCCATCCATCCATCCATCCATCCATCCATCCATCCATCCATCCAGAAAACTGGATTTCAGAAAGTGCCCAGCTCTAAGGAGAACAATAAAGCTGGGCTGGAAAATCAAGATCGTAATGGGAGAGAGGAAGAAACACTGATATTCATACATTTTGTGGGGAAATCACCCTGTGGCTGCATAGGCTTGGAAGGCACTGGGTTAATCAAAGCTACAAAGACCTCATCGCGCCCAGAACATCTAGAAGTCTTCTGTTTGCCAGTGTTTTGGAAGAGACTCCAGGAAGGGAATGTAACATGCGGTATTTCCTGAATGCACTTGGCTTCCAAGCTGTCTTCTCATAGAACCTCTCCATGGAACCTGCTGTCCTTGGGAACATTTTTAAGAGAGAGCCCTGTGGGCAAAGGAAGTCCACCTCATCACAGGCCATCCGCTGGAAGAAACTGGAAGTGGGGCAGAGAGGTGTCTGCTGTGATGATCTAAGGCCCATCCACTGGCTGGCATGGAATGCAGGTGAGGAGATGGAGGGAGAGTAGGGGAGGGGGGTGACCAGCCACGAACTTCTTCCCAACAGCCACAATGTGGGACCATTTTACTCAGGGATGGGACCACTTGTCTCGATTTTTTTCTGTTCTTTCTTTCTGTTCCTATCCCAGACTTGGGTTTAATGTTTGTTGAATGAATGAAGAGAGCCACTGGAATGGAGAAGGAAACTAGGCAGATGGCATCAAACTTACCCAGTTTATGGAAAATAGCAGGGGACACTCAGGTTCAGATCCCCAGTGGCAACTTCGCGGATGACTTTCCTTCCCTCCACTGCCTCTCTCTGCCAGCAGGAATTCTGGGTTCCTTTTCTAGGCCCGCGGAGTCACCCGGGAGCACCCCCAGGCTGCCTGGAGGAGGCACGCCAACTCTGTTGAGTCTCCACTGAACCCCACAACCCCTGCGCTCCTCGCCTTCCCCACAGCAGCCCTGTGGGGCTGGACTCTGTCACCTCCAACACTGGATTGAGTTGCAGGTGGAGCTAGAAACTGGGTGACCTCTCCCGCCACGCTACTCCCCTGGCCAGTGCCGGCAACCAAGGTGCCTCAGGGCTTCAGGAAATCTCTCCTGCATGTTTGCAAGACCTGCCAGGCTCTTGACATTACAGACTTCACAAAGGCATCACGCTCCCTTTGATTACCATACCGGCTTCTTCTCTCCAACCCTCAGACCGGGTGCCAGGCCGCCTTCCTTCTCTCTTCTCTGCTCTCAGAGCCCTCCCTGTCCTGGTGTGCAGCCTGGCCACCATCGGGACCAGCCCAGGCTTCATTCAGACAAGCTTAAATGTCCTTGAACTTCAAAGGGTAACCTTTCTCCCATGAGGCTTCTCTGACCTTCTGTAAATTGGGGGTGGAGGTGGGGTACCAAGAGAAGAGGAAAATTGTCCAATTCAGCTCTGCTCCGCATCCAAGCTCTGGCTGAAAATACAAGCGTTGAGAAGTTCAGGGCCTGTCCATCAGCTGCAGGTGGGCATCCAGGCTGGTCAGGGTGCCTGTGAACTGTCATTCCTGGCACACCTTAGACATTGGCTTTCCTCAAACCAGACCGTGAAACTACTCTTCCTCCGGCCTCTGGGGCCCGTGTTCTGGCTTCCACGTGTGCGGACCTGGTGACCGGCTCCCAATATCCCTCCGGCTCTGAGTCCTTCGCTTCCCTCCAGGCAGGGTTCCGTCCACAGACTCCCGAATCACCTTCCTCAGAAACGTTTTGTTCCCAGAATTTTTTTTAAGCTTGCCATAAAAACATGGAATTATTTTTTTTATTTGAAATTCATTTACTGTCTTCTTTTATAGATCTGTCATTTATACAATGGCTGGAAAACTTTCTAAAATCAGATATAATTTATGAACCCCTTCTTCGCAGCATAATGTCATTTCGTGCATTAAGATGATAATGACTGGGGGCGATCAGATGTGCCTCTCCCGAGGGGGGTGAAGGGAGTGGGGGGGAGACAGTGGGTGGGGGGCTGTTCTGGTTCTTCTGAAATAAATCCCCGTGTGCCTGCGCTCAGCCCCCACCAGGGGCTTTCATGAAAGGAAGACAAGAGAAGAAATGGATTTTTCCCATCTGTGAAGGAAGAGTAACTGTGGAAAGCAACTTCGGCCCCTTACAAGAGAATAAGATCTTGACAAACAGTTAATGATACCACTTACCCATAAAGATTTCAAACTCTAGGGGCACCTGAGTGGCTTAGTCGGTTAAGCATCTGACTTCAGCTCACGTCATGATCTTGCGGTTTGTGAGTTTAAGTCCCGCGTCGGGCTCTGTGCTGACAGCTCAGAGCCTGGAGCCTGCTTCCGATTCTGTCTCCCCCTCTCTCTGCCCCTCCCACGCTCATGCTCTGCCCCTCCCACACTATGCTCTGTCTCTCTGCCTCTCAATAACAAATAAACATCAAAAAACTTTAAAAAAAGATTTCAAACTCTAATCTCAAAAAAAAATCGTCTAAACTAATTGAGGACGATAATCAGTTGTCCATGAGGCAGGATTTCTCAGTCCTAGCCACATACTAAAATTCCTTGGTGGGGGAGCTTTCTAAAAATACAGATTTCCAGGGGCACCTGAGTGGCTCTGTTGGTTAAGCCTCCGACTCTTAATCTTGGCTCAGGTCATGATCTCAGGTATCGTGAGTTCAAGCCCCATGTCTGGCTCTTTGCTGACAGCACAGAGCCTGCTTGGGATTCTCTCTCTCCCTCTCTCTCTGACCCTCCCTCACTCACACTGTCTCTGTCTCTCTCTAGAGAAATAACTAAACTTAAAAAAATAATAAAAATAAAAATACACAGGCCCCTATCCTCATTCTAATTTGATGAGACATGGGGTCCAGACACAGATATATATGTTTTTGAAGATGAACCCAGCATGTGGTCCTGGCTGCCAACATGGGAATAGTGGCCCTTAGAAGATAGGTTCTAACTCTAGTCAATATAGTTGGTATGAGCTTGGGTCCATGATAAAAGCTAATGATTAGTGACTCCTTACCACGGGTCAGGTGCTGCTCCAAGCTCTTTCCACATATCGACCCTTCTTAGTCTATGTCGTAGACTGTTGTTATTATCCTGCTTCTCAGATGAAGAAACTGAGTTTCAGACAGATAAGGTAGCTTGTCAGTGGCCACACAGCCAGTCATTGACTAAAGTGGGATTTGAACCCAGGCGGTCTGACCCGGGAGGCCCATGCTCTTTCTGCTGTGCCTCCTGACTTCCTAAAGGATCTCAGTATCTGTTTCTACGTTGTCAAAATAATAATTAGTTTCACACCTGTAAAATGAGGTAAACCGAGCTAGGTGATTTTTAAAGTTCTGTGGGTCTTCATTCTAAAGATGGCGGAAATGAGGCCAAGAGAAATTAAGTATGGTGGTGCCATCTCCCAGCCAGGAAGTCAGGCAGAGCCATTTCTCCAACTTAGGTCCCCTGAAGCATGGTGCAGAGTTCTTCCTGACCTCACAGGACACGCCAAAGGAGGAGCTGGCCCCTGAGACATCCCACGGGAACTTAAACCACTTCATGAAAAGAACTCAAGCCCCACGCTTAAAATTGTGACACAAATCTTAAACCCGTGGGCTTCCCTGCATTTTCCAAGAGAGAGACTAAAGTGCTCTTCAATACAACCGAATTTCAACTCAGCATCTCTTATTGATGGGACACTTAGGAATAGAAGAGAAGAAAATAATATGGTCTTGTGTTCACTGGGAAAAAAATCACTCTAGAATGTTAAATGCAAGGGAGAGGAGATCTCTGCCTCCACCTTTTGCCAGGATCATGGGCGTCCCCCAGCCCTGTTCTCTGCCTCCCCACTCCTTGCTCCTCCCCAGTGGAGGGATGAAAAGTTGTTTTGTAAGGCAATTGAAGCATGACATCTATTGGAGGACATGGTCACCATGTTTAAAAAAAATTAAAAAAAAGGCGTTAGGCGTTGCCCAGCCTTTCCTTTGCTTCCACTCCCTGCAGTGGATCAGGGGCAATCGCCCTGCTCTGTCCCTCCTATGGATCTTGAGGTGCTCTGCACATTTTATTTTTAATATTTTTATTTATTTCTAGAAGAGAGAGAGAGAGAGACAGCATGAGCAGGGGACAGTCAGAGAGAGAGGGAGACACAGACTCTGAAATAGGCTCCAGGCTCTGAGCTGGCAGTCAGCACAGAGCCCGACGCGGGGCTCGAACCCATGAACCGTGGGATCATGACCCAAGCGAAAGTCGGACGCTTAACTGACTAAGCCACCCAGGCGCCCCGTGCTCTGCACATTTTGCAGGTCCCCTACCAGGTAATGATCCAGGAGACAATAAGATGGGCTGACTCAGATCCAGAGTTCAGGGCTATGATGTCAGTAAGAGATTCTTTAGGGCCTCAAGAGTCAGAAGACATGCACTCCAACCCCAAATTTCCGGAAACTGAATATTGAAGAGAATTCCTCCAACCACCTGCTCTACCACCACCCTCATGTGAATCATCAAGATGACTAATACTATACTGTGACAAGTGGCGTTATCCTAAGTGTACCCTGTGGTAGCACGAACAGAGCGAGCATTGAAATAGAATCACTGCTTCACATTTTGTCCTCAAGAAGTCCCTTAGCACTCATTCAGATCAGTGGATACTAACGTCCAAGCAAACTTGGACACTTGGCCTTAGATATCCAGGCAAATGAAAAGAGAACCAAGTCATTTCTTTTTCTAAGAAAGAAGACTCACGAGGAGAAGGAAGAGGAAGGAAAAGAAGAATAAAGAAAAGAGCGGTTCTTGGCCAACTACCACCTCTTTGGAAACAGCATTTTTACGAGCTAAATGCAAATGAATAAAAGAGGATAAAAAACATGTGGATTAAATTCCCCTGAAAACACTTGGCTTAAAATTTTAAGGGGAAAACAGGCCCAGAGCCAAATGCGTGGTGGTTTTGGCCAAGCCCAGCGGGGGGGGGGGCGGACGTCTGAATTTTGGGGGGGGGGGGGGGGGGGGGGGGGGGGGGGGGGGGGGGGGGGGGGGGGGGGGGGGGGGGGGGGGGGGGGGATGAGGGGGGGGGGGGGGGGGGGGGGGGGGGGGGCTCTGGCCTGTGTGCATCACGCAGCTGGGTCCCCGTGTCCCTACTCAGCCACCATGCTGCCCACCTTCCCTTTCACCCACTGCACTCCTGAGAAGACTGCACTCAGCTTTGGTGGTGTGTTTAGTATTGGGAGCAGTGGGACCCCATGGTGGCTCCTGGACCTTATTGCCAACCAACCAGAACTCATGAGTTTTCCTGACCTGGTCAAAGTGCAGAAAGGGGCAGATTTGGCCAGGACAGATCCTAGTTTCTCTCGTCTAGATAGAAATCAAAAATAATAGCTCTATCTCTTCCCTGAGCCTACCAGAGATGGATTCTGAGCCAGGAAGACATCAAACCTGGGCTCAACAATAGATTTTCTATCTGGACCTAGGTAGTATGAGGCTGGTCCTCTGGGCCTTTCGTCTGCACATCTGACAGCTATTTGAAGCATCTTCTCTCATGCATACGAGCTTATGGAAGTCTCGACATTTTGTAACCGTCTTTACTGAGCACTGGGATGTGCCAGGCACTATGAAGAAGGGCTTGACCCTGACCTGCGTCCACTGCCGCGGCAGAATAGTTATCGAAGGAGGGTATCAGTGACTTTTCCCAGGTTGTATGTCTGATTTCTGATGGGGGAAGAAGAAAGGGAGCAGAAGTCAATTTGTCATGTTATAAATGAATGACACCATCCTAGTATCTTTAACCCCTTCATTAGAGTAGTTATTTAAAATGTAAATTTTAAATGCGTGCAATAGCCCTTAGTAACTCCAAATGGTTCATTTACAGAAAATAATCACAGGGGGTTGGCACCCCATCATCTCTTAGAGAGCACTTCTGGATAATCTCTTTTCTGGTTTGTATATTTGGACGATGGCTATCATTTCCCTACTAATCTCAGAAAAGCATCATTAGACATGTAAATGTGTTGGAGGGAAAAAAATAGAAATAATATAATTATTTATCTCTCCCTCCCTCAGAGCAGTGTAGATCATCAAAACACGGCTATGCCACAGGAAACATTGCTCTTTCTCCTATGTTAGCTCTCTACCTTATCCATGTCAATAGTAATGGTTCTTGTCACTTTGTTGTAATTCATCTCCTAATGATCTGTCTCTTTCCCTTGGCTCTGGAAACAGAGGCTCTATCTGATGCACCGTGAGCCCCTGGTTTGGGCCAGGCACCTTTAAGACCCCTTGCGCAAGGTTGACAGATGTGTGGCCTGCATGCTCTCACTCCCCTTCGTGGAAGACATTACGAATCCATCACCGCACTGCATCTCTTGCCGGTCATCGAATTCTTCCAGATAGACCTGAAAGTAGCCACCAGCAACTGATCAGAGATGACGTGAAAAATGAAACGTTTCCCACAGCTTTGTTCCAAAGCCTAAATATGCAACTTTCCTACTATAGGAAGGGCTCTACAAACATGGGAACATGGAGACAATGCGAGGCAGCAGTAGACACTAGCTAATCAATCTCCCCTCTGCTGAAGGCTGGTTCCGAGAAAGGCTCATCAAAGGAGAGGCGTAGGCAGGGGACCCACGTTGGGTGACCACGCCTGGGATTTTTTGATCTGGAGCTAAGAGAGGACATCCAAGTTTTATTCAGGGATGAAGCCCTGAGATGTGAGATTAGAAGGAGCCAGAGACTATGGGAAAACTACTCTGATGAAATAAAACCATCCTGAAGAGGGACTTGAAAGCCTCCTGGTCTTCATGGTTTCTGGCCTCCAGTCATCTCAGAGGCTCCAATGAGTCTCTAATCTTTGTCTTGGTGTGGGTGCCTGTGTCAACAAAATCCCTTTTGGGTGAGACTAATCTGAGCTCTAGCTAATTTGCATTGCAATTAAAGCCATAGTAAACCGATAAAATTATTTTACTCAGTATTTTTGGTATTCCTATTACTTTGAAACTCTATTTGTACGGCTAACAGAATGTGCCGCAGCAAGGCTCTGGGTTACCTCCGTTGCACCATGCCTGATGGAAACACGATTTAGGCTTTGATGGTAACATGATTCAGCCAAGAGGGACTGGTTCTTCCACTGGGTTCTTAAATCAGAGATATGTCCTTCTCTGATCTAAAGCAAAAAATGCATTTTTCTGTAGAGTTCTAGACCTGGCTTCACCATGGATGGGTACATGGCTTCAGAGATGTCCCTTTCCTTCTCTGTGCTTCTGTCAAAGAAGGGGGTGAAGACAGTGGCTCCTAAGGGCCCTGACAGCAGTGAAGATGCTTGTCTGGTTCTGCTTAGAGCTGGACACAGTTGAGGTTCCAGATTGACCTCTTCCCTCTGGCTTGGCACTTCTCCAGGCAGAAGGAGTTTGATCTTTCTCTAATGGCAGGAGACATTCACAAACCACAGAATGCTTCCCTGCTCAGCCTTCCACGAGCCTTAGCCTCTCCACGGAGGCCTGTTGCTCTTTTGTCTAATGAAGAGAAAATCCATTTCTCTGTTCTGAGTTCTGTGATTCTCACTGTTTTTCCTCACTCCTCGCCTTAGGAGTTATTAGCCCCTTCCAGAATACCCCACCCAGAGCATCAGCGCCCATCTCCTAGGGATGCTAAGTGGCTTTTCCTTTCATACAACCTTCACTAAGTCACAGGGTGGATTAAGTCAGGGCTCAGACCTGGGCCTACTTAACAAAGTTCTTCCAGAATCAGGAAGCAAAAAGCCAGGCTTCCACCAAAACTCAGGGGCTGAAAGATCAGAGAAAGTCTTTTCTAGACCCCTTGGACTTTGGATTAAACTCTTGCCTCAGTAAAAACGATAAGACTGAGGGTCAGGCTGATGGAACTGTGGGGTGTGTGCATGTGTGTATTCCTTTTAAATGAATGCCTTCCAAAGAAAAATCTTGCTTGTGTGGGTGGACACTCTTTAAAGAGCCACGAATCAGCCTCTGCCTGCTCTAATGGATGTCTCGTCTGAGACTTCTCAAGTGATTGGCACTTGGTACCCGATGGGTAATCAGGTGGAAAATCTTTTTAATTTGGTAGAGTTAGGGATGTCAGATCTGCTCTCATGATGTGATGGACCAAAATGTTCATCATTACAGAAGTGCATGGGGGAAAGAGAAAGATGAGAGAGAGTAGGGAGACCATCTCTCATTCTTTGCACAAAATTCTTCCAGAAGACCCAGTAACATGTTCATGGTTTACAAAGTCCAGAGGAGCTGGTTTTAGAACCTACGTCCCCTGACTCTTTATCTAGGGCTTTTTGTTCTTGAACCCTTACTTCCTTTATTGAAGACGCCCCCCCTCAGCTGTCTATTCTGCATGCCAAGTGCTCAGATGCTCAGACATTTTCGCGGCCATCGTCTGGACCACTCCAAGACCTCTTTGGGGTACATGTATGCCCTATTTGGAACCACATCAGAATGATCAACTCCACCAGTGGGTAATTTTTGGTTTCCTAAAGGATTTTTCATTTTACTTTGCCAAGAGCTTCTTCAAAGAACAAGTTATTCTGCTTTTAAATAGAACTTTGTTTCCAGAAAGTGGGATTGAAGGTCAAATGCTGCAAGCAGAGGCTGCACGCTGAAGGGCCACATGCAAGGCAAAGTGCTGAGGCCGTGAAGACTGTGTAAGCAAAAGGCGTGAAGCAGAGCAGGGACACGTGTGTGGAGTAGCAAGCCAGGGGGTAGTGGGGAGAGGCCAGGAAAAGCACAGGCCCGGCGATCTGAGGACAGATTCCCCCAAATCCTTCTACTGAGACCCAGAGAGCCACCTTGGACTCAGTCCCTACTTCCCACGGCCTCACCTTATTGCCATCTCCCCTAGGGACGATAGCCTCCGTTCCCAAGTCAGCCAAGGGAGACACTGTTCTTTTATCCCCAAGTGCCTAGCTGCATTATTTGTTTGTTTCAGGAATGAAACCATTGTGTAAAGTTCAGCCCATCCAAACCTCCAGCAGCCTATGGCAAGAGGGAAGTCCTCTAGTTTGGCTCATGATCAGAGAAAGCCCCAGTGAATCAGCAGGGACAATCTCTTTGGGACTGACCCAGTATGACTTCTCCTAGCAGCAGAAGGCTGGGTAAAGAATGAGCGTGGATGGAGACACATCCCATTAGGGCAACAGGAAGAACAGCTGAGTGACGGGAAACAGTGGGCTCAGGCACCAAGATCAGCTGCTTTGGCAAATAGGTAAAGTCTTTCTTGGTTATTATTGCTGTTGGCTTGACCCTTTGTTCGGTCCTACCCATTCTCACACAATTCTAAAGGCTGGGTTCATCCTAAGTCTTCTCCTGTGCCAGGAAAAAAACTTTCCCTGCAGACACTTTTAAAACGGTGCAATACTTTTGCAGATACATCAGACAAGCCGAATCCACTTCCTATTCCCCGAAAGTGGAGTCCACAGGAATACCAAGCAAGCAACCTAGTGAAGGGAAAAAAAAAAAAAAAAGAGCCCATCTATCTTTTTCTCTTCCACTCACACAGTACTCTCAGAGACCCCTGAGATAACAGGATAATTAATCTCCTTTCAATAACTAATACACGTTAGTGGAAGCAGCTCTGATCAGGGGATGTGGAAAATCGCGTTTAACACCAGGTGCTGCCCAATACTGCGTGTGTGGCCTTGGGCAAGTCCCCAGCCTCTCGGGGCTTTAGTTTCTCCACCTATAAAGTGAAATCTGGAATTTGGCCATTTTCCTCCTGCACTTCCTGCAGCCCTAGGGGGGGTGTGAAGAATAGGGGCAGGTGGGGGGTCCAAGCTCTCCAACTGCATCCAACAGGTTGGCTCGGGGCTGATCTGTGTTGCACACTGACCGTCTGCCCATTTTAGCCGTTAAAACATCCCATTGGTTGAAAGAGTTTTAAACATAAAATAAAATCGGAAACCACTGAACTTGTGGCCTTCAGAGTGAACTCTATGAAAAAATGTTATTATTGCAAAAGGAAAAATAACATTTCTAAGATTTGTGCAGACACTATAGAAAATAAAGCTATCAGCAAAGATTATCAGTGTCAATTCTGGAGTCAGATTATTCATTTAATAGACATCAACACCAGGCTGGTTAGCAGATATTTATATACCACCTATTAATCCCCATCCCCAAATAATTGACCAGTGTGTAATTGCTTAAAATAATCAAACATATTGGGGCACCTGGGAGGCTCAGTTGGTTGGGTTTCTGACTTCGGCGCAGATCATGATCTAGAGGTCTGTGAGTTCGAGCTCTGTGTTGGGCTCTGTGCTGACGGCTTGGAGCCTGGAGCCTGCTTCAGATTCTGTGTCTCCCTCTTTCTCTGCCCCTCCTCTGCTCTCTTTCTCTCTCTCTCTCAAAAATAAACATACAAAATAATAATCAACCATATAATAAGAAACTCTATAAATACAGTTTTGTTTCATATCCATTAATCAATATTTTATATCTGAGAAACCCCCCAACATTCTGTTTTAAAATGAGCAACATGGGAACGTGGAACATGCTGTTTAAGAAGCCTTTTGGCCCATCAATGGCACTCTGACAAACACCGCACATGTTAGGTCAGGGCCCCCAGAGGCAGACTCTGGCATGAAGTTTGTGTTTAAGTATGTGATTAAGTAATTGCTCCCTTTAGAAATTGTCAAGAAAGTGGGGGGAATAGGACAAAAATGGGGGAAAAAATATAATTGGGGTATGACTTCAGGTGAAGTCCCAGCTTTAGTCTGATCCTACAGAGAGATGGCTGATAATGTGTTCCCACAGGAATCAAGAGATCCAAGCTCCCACACAGTTGTCCCGGTCGGCTAAGGGCTGACCCACAGGGAATGCACACCCAGGTACCTCCAGCTCTCTGCATTTTGGGGCAAAACAGCTCCACAGCTTGATGGCTGTTCTCATGAGAGAATCTGGTTGAAGCAGGGCAGGTGGAAGGTGGAGATCTGGCTAGAACAAGACAGGTGAAGTGCATTGCCAATTGCAGATAATCAAGAAGGTCAGGCTTGGGGGGGGGGCCACAGTTGAACAACACATTTGACTCAAGATACTCGATTGCTGAAAAATCAGTGCTAACAAATATGAAAAAAATATGAAATCCCAAGGAAACATTTATGGCAAGCTTGCATGAGTGAACAAGAAAGGAATACCCAAGATGAAAATGTTACTGTACTCATGCATTAGTCATTTCATGTAAATTCAAAGGTCCATTAGATGTGTCCATGCTGTTCTAAAAGAATATTTTCTATTCCACTGGCATTAACTTTGTTTTCATGATCTTAGAAGGCAGCATCATGGAATAACCTCCCATTTCATTGCCACTTGCCACTTCAGCTGTGAAGCTAGCCAGCCCACTGCATCAATCTCAATCCTTTCTCTTACTTTTATATTTCTACATTTGTGATGATTACGCAGATACTCTTATCTTTGATACTGAGTCATAAACTCCCTGAGGGTAAAGACCACGTTGATTATCAATGCATTCCTGTGCCTACAGTAAAGGTTTTCATAAACTCTGAGCAAGTAATAAAGGTTTACAGGTTAACTCAAACTACTTAAACCATCTATAGTCCAAAGCTTTACTTTGATAGTTCCATGCAAGCAAAAGTGTTCTTAACCCTCCATTCTATTGGATTCCTTAGGTTAATCAACCAAAGATTCTCTTAGGTGATTAATCCTAATTCCTTAGGTAATTAATCAACCAAGTATTTATTGAGCACCTAGTCTGTACCCATGGTGACATTAAGAAGATTACAGCGTGGTATAAAACACAGTTCAAGCACCCTAGAAACTTCATCTGTTTGGGAGAAACAATGTTTAACATATGAATCAAGAAAAAAAGATAATATAGTTATATAACCGAGTGCTACATTATCAAATGCTCCAAAAATTCCAATGGTAGTAAATATATCAAAAGTTAATTGGGAAGTACAGACCATAAAAGCGAAAGAAGCTGGAAAAGATTTTATCACCATGATCAGTTGGTAGTGGTTGCCTAGAGAAACAACTCCAGAAGTCTTAGTCCAATTCTGAGTTGTGTCAGTTTCCAAATTGAACACTCTGGTTTCTCTTCAGATAGTATAAATCTTTTGCTTTTTATCAAATTGATAAATAATGTCTGCTGGGGCAAGAAATGAGTGACCACATAGTGCAGCCAATTTTACATCCCTGGCAACAATGTTCATTTCATGGTCAAGAGTAACTTAATAGAAGAGAGCTTTGGAACCCAGCTACCAAAGGTAAATCCAATGCCAATTTCTTTTTAGAAATTACATTTCCTAGGAACAAGCTGGCTCTTCCTAGAATACGGTGTTCATTTTATTCATGGAGCCCAGTCCCAGAGCCCGCTTCTTTTTCTTTCCAAACAAATGTGCCAAATCAGATCAACTCCTGGAGGGGAGATACATATATCTAAATCTATCCTGGACACAGAACTCACAGAAAAAATAAGAAATGAGAAGGGAAGCTGGTCTGAGTTCAATGTCAGTGGAGAATTGCAGGCAGAGGAATGCTCCAGTGTTCACCAGTGATACCTCTATGCTATCTGCACTTCACCTGGTAAAGAATGGGGTAGGAAAGTAATCATGTTATTCCCAGGTTTGATGATCTCCAGCTTGGGTGGAGCCTTGGAAGGTCAGGTAAAAAGGGCAAGTGTAGGAAAAAGAACACTGAACTTGCCAACTCGGAAGACTTGGGTTCTAGTGCCAGATATAGCACTTCCTTGTATGAAACTTTAAGCATTGCTTCCATCTCAGCTTTCTTATTTGAAAAATGAAACCAGTATTTTTGGCTTAGACAGATAATACTTATTGTTTGAGGCTAACATCTTTTGCCCCCCCCCCCCACCTTTTTTGGTAAATGTGCCCTGAATATATCTTGAGTCATCATCTTACCTTATTTTTAGGCATATAATTTGAGAGAGAATGACCCCCCAGTTTTAGCACCTCAGGAAGACCTATGAATAGGTTAAGTCCATCTTTCTCGTGACTGATTAGAAGATGGGGACAAAAAAGATATGTTAGTCAGTGTGTAACAGCTGACTTTGTGAGTAATTAAGGTGCTGATTTGTAGCTATTGCTAATTTCGGTAGGGTAATTACTTGCACCATAGCTGACTTTGAACTACCAACATGATGTCCCTGAACTTGGAGCTGGGAAGAGATTTTCATAATATGAGCTGGCCCCAACATCAGTGACACAATCCAACAGAAGTAAAACTCAAGCTGGGTAAGCAAAGGTGTAAAGTCTTCTCCACTTGGTGTGGTTCCCTGAGGGTGTAAAGCTTGAAACTCATAGAACTATTTACTACAAAGAGAGGAGCGTGGAAATCTGGAGGCTCACCAGAGAAAGTATGACAAATTTGGGTCATATCACCTGATTCTTGGATCATTTCCTGGTTAAAGCATTTCTATCTATAAATTCACATGTTTGCCTAAGCTATTTTGAGTCTGATTTTATGTCAATTACAACCAAATGAAAACTTACCATATCCTACATTTGTCACAAAATTGTTATAAGAATAAAGACTTGCTCTGAAAAATTAATAGAAGTCTTTGGAGAAACTGAATGAACAAGTGAGAATTTCAACAAAGAGATAGAAAATATTAAAAAGTACCAAACAGAAGTTATAGAGCTGAAGAATACAGAAATTAAACTGAAAAACTCAGTAGAGGAGTTTAACATCAAACTATACCAAGCAGAAGAAAGTGTCAACTTTCAAATATTTTCACTAAAAAATGGCTTTTTAATGACACTTTATTCTTTTAAATTTTTTTTTAAGTTTATTGATTTAAGCAATCTCTACTCCCAACATGGGGCTCAACCTCATGACCCCAGGACCAAGGCTCACACATTCCACTGACTGAGTCAGCCAGGTGCTCCTATGACATTTTAGTACAAGTAAATGGTTAGGAGAAAGATATTATTGAAAAAGATTATGGCAAAAATTCTATCCCTTGATTCATTCTTTGTTTGTTCTAAGAGTTAGCAAGTTATTGTATTTAACCAAAATTCTTTCTAAATTTAAGATAAAACACATTACTTTTCAGAAATAGACCCAGAAAATTCAAAGACAAGGCAGTGTAATTCATCCAATAATCAGAGGAACAAAAATAACAAAAAAGGGATGAAAAGAAGTGAAGATAGCATTAGGGATTTATCAGACACCATCAAATGGGTCAAAGCACTCACTATAAGAGTCCCAGAAAGAGAAGAGAAAGAGACAGAAATCTTATTTTTAAAAAACGATGACAAAAAAAATTCCTAATCTGGAAAAAGAAACAGACATCAAGATCCAGGAAGCCCATAAATTACCAAATAAGTTGAATCCAAAGAGAGCCGCACTAAGGCAAATTATTTTAAAAGTGTTTAAAACTTAAAGATAGGGAGAGAATCTTAAAAGCAGCAAAAGAATAGCAACCCCTTATGTTGCACAAGGGAACCCCAAAAAGACTGTCATTAAATTTTATAAACAGAAACCTGGCAGGCCATGGGGAAGTAGAATGCTATACTCAAAAATGCTTAAAGAAAAATCTGCCAACCAGGAATATTCTACCCAGCTAAATCATCCTTCCAAAATGAAGGAAGATAAAGAGACAAACAAAGGCTGAAAAAGTTTGTCAACAATAAACTGGCCTTATAAGAAATGTGAAAAGAGTTCTTCACCCTGAAACAAAATGATGCTAATTAATAACAGGAAAGGACGAAAGTTCAAACCCCACTAATCATGGCAAATTTATAGTCAGATTCAGACACTTTAATGTAATGGTGCTGAGTAAATCACTTATAATAGTAGCACAAAGACTAAAGGCAAAGTATTGAAAGTAACCATACCATAATTTGTTAATGAACACACAATGTAGAAAGATGCACATTGTGACATAAAAAATATGAGTTATGGGAAGGGAGCATAAAAATATAGAGCTTTTGTATGCATTCAAGGTGTAGTTGTTATCAGCTTTGAAATAACTTTAAAAATATATTTTACATAAGCCTAATAGTAGCCACAAAGCTAAAGCTTATAGTAGATATATAAGAGATAAAGGAATATGTAAAGAGAAAATAGTTAAATCCTACCATTACAAAAATCATCACACCACAAAAAGAGGGAAGGGGGGAGGAAAGACAGAGAGAGAAAGAGAGGAGAAATAGAGGAAGAGAAGAATCACAAAATAACTGGAAAACAATTAACAGAATGGCAAAAGTAGGTCCATGCCTATCAATAGTTACTTTAAATGAAAATGGACCTAAAAATCCAATCAAAAGACATACAGTGACAGAATGGATTTTAAAAAACAATAATATGCTGCCTGCAAGATACTCACTGCAGCTCTAAAGAAGCACACAGACTGAAAGTGAAGGAAAGAAAAAAGAAATTCCATGGAACATGGAAACCAAAAGAAAGCAGTGGTAACTATGCTTACATCAGGCAAAATAGATTTCAACCTAAAGATTGTAATAAGAGACAAAGAAAGTCATTATATAATGATAAAGGGGTCTGTTCATCCGGAGAATATAACATTTGCCAATATTTATGCACCCAATAGAGAGCACCTAAATATATAAAGCGAATATTAACAGATCTTTAGGGAGAAATTGACAGTAATACAATAAGAGCAGAGTTTAACATTTCCCTTTCAACAACAAATAGATTATCCAGAAGTAAAATCAATATGAAAACATGAAACTTAAACTATAGTTAGACCAGCTAGACCCAACAGACATGCAGAACATTCCATCCAATAGCAGCAGAATACATGTTTTTCTCAACATAAACGGAACCCTCTTTTTTTAAATGTTTATTTATTTATTTTGTGAGAGAGCAATCAAGTGAGAGGGGAGGGGCAGAAAGAGAGGGAGAGAGAGAGAATACCAAGCAGGCTCCACACAGCAGCACAGAGCCCAGCGTGGGGCTCGAGCTTAACAGGTGTGTAATCATGACCTGAGCTGAAATCAGGATTCAGTAGCTTAACTGACTAAGCCACCCAGGCGCCTCTCACAAAATGGAGCATCCTTAAAGTCGGGTCATAATGTTAGGTCACAAAACAAATCTTGATAAATTTAAAAACTAAAATTATATCAAGCATCTTTTCTGACCACAATGTTATGAAACTAGAAATCAATTATGAGAAGAAAACTACAAAATTCATACGTATCTGGAAATTAAATAACATGCTCCTGAATAATCAATGGGTCAGAGAAGGAATCAAAAGAGAAGTAAAAAAATATCTTGAGACAAATGGAAATAAAAATACAATATACCAAAATGTATGGGATGCAATAAGCGATCTAAGAAGTTTAAAGGCAGTTCTAAGAAGTTTATAGAGATAAAAGCCTACATTATGAAAAACAAAAAATCTCAAATAAACAACCTAACTCTATACCTCAAGAGACTAGAAAAGACAAGAACAAACTAAGTCAAAATTTAGCAGAAGGAAAGAAGTAACCAAGATCAGAAGGGGTATGAATGAAATTGAGACTATAAAGACAATAGAAAATATCTATGAAACTAGGAGCTTATTTTTTTAAAGATTAACAAAAGAGATAAATTAGACTTGCCAAGAAAAAAGAGAGAGGTCTCCAATAACCATATGAATCTTCATAAATTATAAAGAAATATAAAATCTGAATAGAACAAATTTCCGACAAATAAAATTCCAGGACTAGATGGCTTCACTAGCGAATTCTACCAAACATCTAAAGAGGAACTAACACCAATCCATCTCAAACTCTTCCAAAATATAGAAGAGGAGGAAACACTTCTAGACTCATTTTATGAGGCCAGAATCACCCTGATACCAAAGCCAGATAAGAACATTTCCAAGAAAGAAAGAAAGAAAGAAAGAAAGAAAGAAAGAAAGAAAGAAAGAAAGAAAGAAAGAAAATTACAGGCCAATACTCATGATGAAAGTGGATGTAAAAGTTCTCAACAAAATATTACCAAACCAAATTCAAAATGTATTTTAATATACCAAAGATATTTTTATTTATATTATTTGTACACCAGGTTTTATTCCAGCGGTATAAGGATGGTTTAACATCTGCAAATGAATCAATGTGATACATCATATTAGCAAAATGAAGGATAAAAATTATATAATTATCACAGATGCAGAAAAAGCATTTGACAAATTTCAACATTCTTTCGTAATAAAAACCCAACAAACTGGGTAGTCCCCACCAAAACGCTATTAGAACTAATAAGCAATTTCAGTCAAGTTTCAGGCTACAAAATCACTATACAAAAATCAATTGCATTTCTACGTACCATCAACAAACTATCAGAAATAGAAATAAATAAGGTGAGGGGCGCCTGGGTGGCTTAGTCGGTTGAGCGTCCGACTTTCGCTTAGGTCATGATCTCGCGGTTCGTGGGTTCGAGCCCCGCGTTGGGCTCTGTGCTGACTGCCAGCTCAGAGCCTGGAGACTGTTTCAGAGTCTGTGACTCCCTCTCTCTCTGATCCTCCCCTGCTCACGCTGTCTCTCTCTCTCCTAGAAACAAATAAAACATTAAAATAAATAAATAAATAAATAAGGTGATTCCATTTATAATAGCATCAGAAAAATTTAACCAATGAGATGAAAGATCTCCGAAAACTATAAGGAATTGATGAAAGAAAATGAAGGCACAAATAAATGAAAAGATGTTCCATATTCATGGATTGTACAAATTTGCCTTGTTAAAATGTCCATACTATCCAAGGTGATCTACAGATTAAATGCAATACTTGTCAAAATGCAAATGACATTTTTTCACAGAAATGGAAAAAAAATCTTAAATGTATGAAACCACAAAAGACCCTGAATAGCCAAATCAATCTTGAGAAAAAGCTCAAAGCAACGTACTTTCTGACTTCAAACTCTATGAAAATTTACAGTAATAAAAACAGTATGGTATTGACATACAAACAGACACGTAGAAAAATGCAACATAATAGAAAGCCCAGAAATAAACTCACATTGGGAAAAAGATTGTTTCTTCATTAAAGCAAAAGAATGAAATGGGATCTCTATCTTACAACACACACAAAAATCCACTCTACGTGGATTAGACTTGAATGTGAGGCTTGAAACCATAAAACTCCCAGAAGAAAACATAGGGAACAAGCTCTTTCTTTGATGTTGGTCTCAGCAATGATTTTTTTTTTTTATTTGACACCTAAAGTGAATGCAAAACAAAAGCAAAAATCAACAAATGGAACTATATCAAACTAAAAATCTTCTTTTTAAAAACAATTTTTTTAATGTTTATTTTTGAGAGAGAGAGAGAGAGAGAGACAGAGCACGAGTGGGGGAGGGGCAGAGAAAGCAGGAGACAGAATCTGAAGGAGGCTTCAGGTTCTGAACTGTCAGCACAGAGCCTGACACAGGGCTTAACCCACTAACCACAAGATCATGACCTGAGCGGAAGTCGGGTGCTTAACCAACTGAGCCACCCACGCCTCCCAAACTAAAAACCTTCTCTGTATAGCAAAGGAAACCATCAACTGAAATAAAAGACAACCTGAATGGGAGAAAATATTTGCAAACCACATAGACAAGGAACTTCTACAACTCAATAGTGAAACAGCAAATAACGCAATTAAGAAATGGGCAAAGGTGGGGCACCTCGGTGGCTCAGTTGGTTAAGCATCCAACTTCTGATTTCATTTCTAGATCATGATTTTATGGCTTATGAGATCAAGCCATGCATTGGGCTCTGTGCTGACGGAGTGGAACCTGCTTGGGATTCTCTCTCTCCCCTTTCTCTGCCCCTTTCCCAGGTAATGCTCTCTGTCTCAAAATAAATAAATGTTTTTAAAAATTATAAAGAAAAAAGAAATGGGCAAAGGGACTGAATAGACATTTCTCCAAAGAAGACATACACATGGCCAACAGACACATGGAAAGGGGCTCAATGTCACTAATTATCAAAAAATTGCAAATCAAAACTACAGTAAGTTGTCTCCTTAAATCTGTTAGAAGGTCTATTATCAAAAAGACAAGAGACAGCAAATACTGACAAAGATGAGGAGAAAGGAGAATCCTTGGGCACTGCTGGTGGGGTTATAAATGGTACAGCCCGTCTAGAAAACAGTTCAGAGGTTCCGCAAGAAACGAAAAATAAAACTACCATATGACTCAGGAATCCCCTTTCTGGGTCTATAGCCAAAGGAAACAAATCATTATCTTGAAGAGATATCTGTACTCTCAGGTTTATGGCAGTATTTTTCACAAGAGCCAAGGTGCAGGCGCAACTTGAGCGCTCCTAAATGAATAAAAGTATCAAGAGACGGTGAGATTTGTGTATTTCGCATGCAATGAAATATTATTCAGCATTAAAAAAAAGAAGGAAATCCTCTTATTTTTGACAACATGAATGAACCTGGAAGGCATTATGCTAAGGGAAACCAACCAGACAGAGAAAGACAAAGACTGCATGGTCTCACTTATAAGTGGAATCTAAAAGAAAAAAAAGAAGAAAGTTGTATTTATAGAAATAGGAGAAAAGCAGTTGCAGGGAGCTGAGGGGTGGGGAATGGAGAATAGGGAGAAGTTGGTAAAAGGCTACAAACTTTCATTTATAAAATAAATAAGATCTAGAGATCTAAGGTATAACACCAGACTCATGTACAAGAGGGCGAATCTAGTTGATGCCACTATGGTGTAGAATTGAAATATACTAAAAGGAGAACTTAAATAATTGAAATGTACTAAATGCTCTCATCAATACACAAAAGGTAAGTAAGTAAGTGAGGTGATGAATGTGTTAACTCCCAGGGGGACCGGATCCTTTCCCAACCTGTAGGTATATCAAATTATCGCATTGTACACTTTAGATATTTTACAACTTAATTTGTCAATTATACCTCAATAAAGGTTTAAAAAAGGCGAAAACTATGTAAAGAAAAAGTAAAATGTGTACCTGGGTGTTGGGAATTTGGGAAACTTCTCTGAAAAATGTTAGGGAGTTAAACATGAGAAAATCCTACTCCTTTCCCAAGTGTACCTATGGGTAACATGGTGGCAGCCCCCTCCACGGACTCCTTGAGAAGTCTGTGCACACGCCTGTTTGTATGTGCAGGCACGTATCACTAGTCCAAAACCACTTTAGCTTTCCTATCGGTTGAAGTTGGTGTCTTTTGTGAACAATACAGTTTTCACCAATTTGTGGAGGCTTAGCCTTATGGATCCCCAAGCCCTATTTTTCCACACCCAAATCTACCAATTTGGGGGATGTATGGATCATCAATGGCCACCATAATGTCATGTAATTAAACCCATGAGGGGTGCTTGGGTGGCTCAGTCAGTTAAGGGTCTGACTTCGGCCCAGGTCATGATCTCACAGTTCGTGAGTTGGAGCCCAGCGTCGGGCTCTGTGCTGACAGCTCAGAGCCTGGAGCCTGCTTCAGATTCTGTGTCTCCCTCTCTCTCTGCCCCTCCCCCACTCACGCTCTGTGTCTCTCTCTCTCTCTTCCAAAAATAAATAAACATTAAAAAAAACACATGAAACCTCTGTAGCGTATGACAATACACCTTTACTGAGCTAACAAGTCTGAAGGGTTGAACTGATCTGGCCTGGGCTCAGCTGATCTTGAGTGGGTTTGCTCACAGTCTTCTGGTGACTAACTGCTGACCCAGCTAAGAAAGGTCTTGGCAGAGGTGAGGGAAATGATTGCTCTATTTCATGGGTCTGTCATTGTCTATCATGAATGCATATCCTCATGTGGCCACAGTGGAGGGTAAGAGGTGGCAAGTCTAATCACACAAAGTGGTAGCCAAGCCACTCGTGCATCATAATTGCTAACATCCCATTGGCCAAAGCACGTCACACAGCAGATTCCAGACCCAGCATGAGAGAGCACGACAAAGCTCCGAGGCAAATGGGAGGAAGGGCTGGGCCCCTTAATGCAACCGATCTACCATGAGGGTTATAACAACCTGTAATTAACAGGGCAGGGAAAGGACCAAATCACAGTCCTGTGATCCATTAGACACCCTTCCCTAAAGCTTTTTACAAGCCTTGAACGCCGATAGGAGGAGGGGTGATATTATTTTTTCAAGTGAGCTAGCTGAACAGCCAGCATTTTCCCAAGGCTGCCCTGCTCTATTCAGAATAAAGACGTGGGCAATAGGCCATGCTTGGATGCCTCAGACCATCTGCCAACAAAAACAGAAAAAAAAATTAATTATGAATGGTGTCTTCCCATGCTAATCATTTATTGTAAAGGATTTCTCCAGCTTGTTTATAATAGCTGTTGCCTAAGGGTTCATGCTGTATAAATTGTCTGATTACAGGATACAGAGTGCTTCTTAATAGGCCTCAGCTGATTAGGAGAAGGGAAAGAAATTAAAGAGGCCATTTCCCTTTAGGTATGCAAATACCTCCCAGAACAAAAGACAGAGATATGATAGACCATGATGAAACACACCCTCTTTTCTTTTTACCTTAAATTATGTACCAGGCAAGGAGCAAGCTTCATTGCATGTGTCAGCTGAGATGTGAATGGTCTAGTAATTGAAACAATGCCAAAGCCAGAAATGCATGTTAGATGGCGAGCTAAACTGACTTCCCTGGGCAGTCGTGCAGCAAATGGTAGTGTGCTGCTTGGATCCTTGGGTAAAAGGGTCACTTCTGACTTTGGGCTGATCCAACTCTGCCTTGGTGAGCTAAGTTTGTTGGGGTCACATCAGTCTTCTCATTTCTGAAGCCAGAATTGACATGTCAACATCTGGCAGGGAGGGTGGTTGGAAAGGTGGATGAAATACATTGGAAAAAAAACAGTGAAACACATAGATGTGCACAGACCTATTTTTTCTTCTCAGGTGCACACAGATTCACACACACACACACACACACACACACACACACGTGTATGAAACACCTTCTGTTTCTACAAACATTTTCCTCTTACGATGTTCCTTAGTGCTTTGGAGGAATAGATCCAACATGGCATTTCATTGTGATTTCACTTTATGGGGGGGGCGGGGCAGGGGTTGGAGCAAAGATCTCCTAGGTCTCCCTTCTCATCCAGCTTACCAGAACTCAAATGCAGAGGTGCAGACGTTGAGAGTGGCTCCCAAGTGAGGATTCTAGTGGTTTGGAAGTAAATGCCATGGCCCCCAGATCTCAGGCACTTCCAAACACCAATTACAGTCCCTGATGGATGAAAAGAGATCACTTGTACAGCCTGCCTGGGCAGATCTTACCTGCTTCAGAGTTCAATAAATCTCACGTGCATCTTGTCAATGCTTCATTAGCAGAATTCGTTTTCTATTGCCATATAATAAATTACTCCAACACATCATGCCTTAAGACAGTGCCATTTATAATATCTCACAGTGAATCAGGAACCTGGGCGCAATTTAGCTGAGTCCTTGGTCTCAGGATCTCACAGGGCTGCAATCACGGTGTCAGCCAGGGTCGAGGTTTCATCCGAAGGCTTGACAGGAGAAGGATCCACTTCCAAGCTCACTCACATGGTTGTTAACAGGTTTCAGTTCCTGTAGGCTGCTGACCAAAGGCTGCCTTCATTTCCTTGCCAGCTAGCCTTCTCCATCTGGGCAAGCTGACAGAAAGAGCCAGGGGGAATGTCAGGAAGATAGACAGGACAATTGCTTATAACCTAATCTCAGAAGTGATATCACATCGTGTTTACTGTGTTCTATTCATGAGAAACAAGTCCCCAGGTCCGGTCCATACCAACAGGGAGGGAGTTACACAAGGGTATAAATACCTGGAGACAGGGTCATTAGGACCCATGTTACAAGGCAGCCTACTGCAAAACCCATTTGGCATCATTGGCCATAGATAATGCCGTCAGGAAACTCCTGCCATCTGCTATCTTGCTGTTTGGATCAACCCCCAATGCTGGCTCGGACTGTCTGCCTTTGTAATTATGGTTCCTTCCACACCCTCTCTAAGTGCTTAATTTTATTTTCTTATCTTCTGAATGTCAATAAAGATGTCTCCCTTTCAAAAAGCATTTTTCAACCCCTATCTAAGCCAGTTACTCATTTCTAATCATTTACTTGTTATCTCATTAACCCATTTTGTTTTTCCTAGAGCCTTCATGAAAAACATTAGCTAGTTATTCACTCTTTTATAATGTTACTTCCCACTCCAGACTGTAAGCACCGAAAGGAAGGAAAGACATGGTCTGTCTTTGTTCAGCATTATATTTAGTACCTAGAATGGTCTGAATAGTGGGTGCATTATAAATATTGGATGAACTAATGAATAAATGAATTAATCCAATGTAATGTGACTCAAGGAAACCCATCTCCCAAGTTCTCCTGTGTTTATCACCTCAGATATACACATGTTCAATGGCTTTAAATAAACTTATTACAGTCCCTACAAAATGGAACCATTTAGAAGCATTATTGGTTGATAGTATCAATTCACGACTGAGAGGAAAAAGGAATAAATTTTTTTTAAAAAACCACGTGACTTTATAAAATTAGTTCTAAAACTACTTTAAAAGCAAATTGTACACCAGTGTTTATGGCAACAGGCTTCATAATGGCCAAAAGAGTGGAAACAATACCAGTGTCATCCACTGATAAAAGGGACAAATAAAATGTGGTGTATCCATTGGAGGGAATGTCAGCTGGCCACAAATAAAATACTGAGACATGCTACTATGTGGATGAAATTTGAAAACACTATGCTAAAGTCAGAAAAAAAGCCAGTCACAAAGAGCCATATATGACATGATTCCACTTTTGTGAACTATCCGGAATGGGCAAATCTAGAGAATCAGAAAGTAGATTAGTGGATGTCTAGGGCTGGATGGGATGAAGGTTTGTGTAGGGGATGACTTTCTTTTTTAGGGTGATGAAAATGTTCTCAAATTGATTGTGCTGAAGGTTGTACAACTCTGTGAACATCCTCAAAGCCATTGAATTGTACATTTTAAATGAGTGATTTGCATGGTATGTGAATTACATCTCAATAAAGCTGTTAAAAACCAACGAACCAAACAAAAATATGACCCTGAACTGACTCAGAGAGTTTGCTAAGCTGGGAATGAAGTAGAGATATGGTATTTTTTTAAGTTCTATTATTTAACTCTGAGTTTAAAAAAAAAAATTTAGTCATACACTTTTCCTATGAGAAAAGTTAAGTTTTATGTTTCTTAGGTCTTTTGCTTTTTGCTGTGTGTGTATGTGTGTATGTGTGTGTTAGCTTTGAGTGGCTTCAGAGGTAATGAAATTAGAGTTGAAGACGTATTTCATTATTTTTAAAAGCTGAATAAAACTATTCTTTCTTTCTGGAGGAAGAGGCTTTCCTGCTCATCTGGAAAGGACTAATGTCATTGCTTGTCTGTGCCCCATACGTATCTGAGGGTGAAGTATATTTCCAGCCAGCAGCCACCGCCTGCACCAGGGCCTGCATCTCTTCTCTCTCTGCATTAATTTAACATATCCAAGCAGACCCAAAGAATCTCTCTAAGGCCTATTTCTGGACTTAGAAAATAAGCTGAAACTGGGCTTATTTTCTTACCATGATGTTCTGAGACACACAGGTGGGAGACAGAAAGGGAGACCTGGCTGTATCAATTAGAGACATCATTTAAGGTGAAAGGACCCCGTGATTTTCTGGCTCCAGACTCTTTCTTTTCATACCTGCCCAACTTTCAACTACTGGTACCTGCCTCTCCTCCCTGAGGGCTTTCTCTAGCTGCCAGAGTGACTCTCCCGTTTGTGCCAAAAGCCACAAGTGCAGGGGCCACGCAGTGTGGCAGCGGCCCTCAGAAGATGCCGCCGTGTGGAGTGGCTCTGGGGTACAATCAGTATCTTCCCGGCTCCCTACTGGGATGAAGATCCAGTTGCTCTCCATGTGATCTGCTTAATACCACATCTTCTATTGGCTTCTTTCCTTTCCCTGTCTTACTTCCCGTGATAGTGATAGTTAATTTCATGTGTCAACGTGGCCAGGCCACAGATATTTAGCCAAACATCATTCTGGATGTTTCCATGAGAAATGTGTTTGGACAAGAGTTACATTTGAGTCATGAGACTTTGAGGAAAGCAAATTGCCCTCCGTGATGTGGGCAGGTCTCATCTCATCAGTGGAAGGCTTGAAAAGAACAGAAGGCCGGCCTCCCCTGGGCAGGAAGCAATCTCCAGCAGACTGTCCTTGGACTTCTGCTGTGACATCAGTTCTTCCCAGTTCCCCAGCAGAAGGCCTTTGCACTTTCTGGAGTCTCTGCAGCTCTGAGTCTAGCCTGCTGGCCTCCTGCATGAGAGTGTGGACCCGCCAACTCTCTACATCTGTGCGAGCTAATTGCTTAAATAAACCTCTTCCTATGCATAGACACATACCCCACTGGTTCTATTGCCCTGGAGCCCTAATCGATGATCCTAATCCTAATCCTAATCCCCACTGGGATTTCTTGGGATCGCCTCTCGAACCAATTACTTGCACTTGAATCCTGGTCTCTGGATCGTATCTCTGGGGTAACCTAAATAAGACAGTCCTGAGCACCTCAGGGGAAGAGATGTGTGATCCTGGGTGGGAGGAGCCTGATGCACCAAACTGAGAAGGTAAGAATGGGATACTCACTACGCATCATCGCACATTTCTCTGCTTTGTGAACGGTATGTCGACCACTGTGCATGCAGTGGTCACTCCTGGGAGCCCCATTTTACAGATGCGGAGAGCAACCTCAAAGGTCATATGGGATTAAACCCCAAAATGGCCGACTCCTGAGCTTGCCTCCTAAGATGTCCTTCTCTGGTGCCCGACATTTAGTTATGGAGTCAAGAAAATAGAAAATGATTTTTCCACGCCACGGCACCACACAGTTCTGGGGGCGGATGCTCTTGAAAGGATAGCCAGGTAGAAGCTTGACTGCACACCCATGTCAGGTCTTCCTACAAGAGGCCAGCAGATCCGCTGCTGGGGACAAAAATTCCTGTGTCTAAGAAGAGTGTGCCTTTGAAGGAAAAAGAGAGAGAGAAAGAGAGAGAGAAAGAGAGGGAGAGAGAGGAAGGGAGAGAAGAGAGGTGGGGCAGCGGGGACAGGCGGAATGTACGAAAAAGGACTTCGGGAGTCTTGGAAAGCAAACAGCTTTTGCAAAGCAACATTTTGATGAGTTAAGTGCAAATGAATTAGGAATAATGAGAAACACATGGGCTAAATTTTCCTTAAAATATACGAGTTTAAAAATGAAGAGGAAAAAGTGCTTGGGGAAAAATGTGTTTTAAGTTTTAGCCAAACTGAAAACACTTGCAAAATGGATCGAGATGTTTGTGGAGCCCGCAGTGACTCGGTCGGTCCATCCCGGGCAGATAAGAGGGCTAGAGTTAGAGAAACAGTGGAGGGCCACATGCCGGCTGGCTCAGGACAGAGCTTTGCAGTTGAGCCGATCCAGGCTCCCTGAGAGCTAGCTATAAATTGGGAACTTAGAGCAATATTGCTTTTCTTTCATTTCTTTCTCCAAGCCACCCAAGGCACTGCAGTCTGAATGTAATACTAACGAATAAATAACACAGTCATTTGAAAAGCTGTTTGTTGAGGACACAAAATATATCTGGTGTTTTCTCTTCAAGTCCTTCAAAATCTGTATTTTAAGTCCTTCAGAATCTGTATTAGCAAGAAACAAGGACGATACACAGGGATTCCGGAGGTTGGCAGAATGCGCCAGCCAGAGGGACTCGACTCCGCCGTTGCCAGCTTCTGGGTGGTAAACATGACATATGTCAACAAGGAAGGCCCACAGATGCCAACGGCCCTGTGGCCAGCAGACTAGCAATCCAGCCTGAGGGTTCCCTGGAAGGTAGCGCAAGACTTTCTGTGAAGAACTCACCAGAGGCACTAATTCTCTGCATAAGCACCAGGGTAGCTGGTGCCTCCCCGTCTTCTCCTCAATTGGAAATGGTGACGCTTTCCATTGGGCTCCACACGCACTCTCAGAAACAATGACCAGAGTCCCATTTTAATTTTGACCCAAATAAGTTGTAGGTAGGAGACAAAAATGGAAATATTGGGGAAGTATTTGCTTAGTTTTTTAAAAAGCAACACTGCTTGACAAGGTCCAGAGCTGTCACTGGTGATACCGGGTCTAAATGGACAAACAGAAGGGGCCACAACGGGTCTTGAAAATTGCTTTTGATGAGTATGAGCGTGGGATGCCCACTATTCTACAGAAATGAAAAAAGGCTCTTTGATCACGACCTGTAGCCTCTTCCCTGCCATCTCCACTCTTCCTGAAGGTGGCCTGCAGGGAGACGAGGTGACTTCATGGCCACTGTTGACCCACTCTCTTTCCACAAAGGTCCACGAGCAAGCCAGATCTGGCACTAGACACCACTTTGGAGGAATGTACAGAACACTGGGTTGTGTTTCAGTTGTGAGGATGGGCCAGGGCTGGGCACAGAGAACAAAAGAAGAGCAAGTTCCTAAAAGGAGACTCCCCCCCACCCCCCCAAGCAACATGGAGATATGTTTTTGGATTTTTTTTGCTGCCTGCTGTCCTTTGCCAAGACTAACAAACTTACTGCTGTGGGTGGAGGGCCTTATGGGGTTCAAAGAATATGGTTTTGGGGCTTTGTCGTCCAAATTTTCTCTATCTCCCTTAAGGTCTAGAACTTTCTGTAGAAAGTAAAACCCCTGACTGTAGCTGCAAACACAGAAAAACAATGGCTTTGCCCCCACATTTTCTCTGTGTTCAAGATAATCAAAGACACTGGATGCAAACCTAAGGTCTTGGGGGTAGAAAATGGAAGAAGAAACTGTTCTGTGAAACGGGGGAAAAAAAGGTCTTTTTGAGGCCACTTTTAAGAGAAAAGAGCCCCAGTTTGAGAGACAACCAGCTCATTCTGTCACTTACCAGGGGAATAAGCTACTTAACTTTCCTGAACCTCAATCTTCTCTCCTATAAAATGGGAGCAGATTTGCATGGTGCCATAAAGATTCAAAGTGATCCAGATGATGCTTCTGCACAAAGCAGGAAATCGGTACATGCAGGCCAGTTGGCTCTGTCATCACTGTTAAGTGCCAGGCCGGGAACATGGACTTGACCCGCAGCTACACAGAAGCAACGTGTTCCTGTTCCCATCTGCCTGCAGAGCAGAAGAGGTGGAGGGAAACCTCTGAACGTTCGAGTCTCAGCAGAGCAGAGTGTGGGCTTCCTGCACAGGACAGCTCTGTGGGGGTGGAGTGACATTTCTGAAACACTTTGATTGACACCTTCAGCCATAAAAATAAGATACAATAAAGTAACCTCTGTCTTATTAAGAAATACAGGCAACCCTCCTCTGGATCACCCGCCTGAAACACAAGAAAGATTGGGCTCTGCCGGGAATGAGCATTCATGTCAAGATGCATTTCGAGAGTCCCTCGGCAGAGCCCCTGGGTCTTTCTTGCAGGACTGGCATTACCACAGCTGCCAAGGAAGGCGTGAGGTGTGCCGTGCTTCCCCCACGAAAGCAATGGGGACAGTCAAGGCCACACAAGTCTGGAAGTTCTTGCCAGCAATCAAGGGATGGACTGTTTCAAGGAGATCGCTCAGTGCGTCTTCTATAGCTTATTTCTTAAGACATGTTCCTTAGGTCTTAAGAAATGTTAATAATTAATAAGAAGAAATTCTGTGGGCAAGTTCATTTGAGAAACATCCTGTTAAACATTATGAAACATGTTTCTTTAGGAGAGATCATTCTAGGATGTTTTATAGACTCTTAAAAAAAAAAAAACACCTGGGAATCTTGCAGAGAGGAATGTAGCTTGGAGCTTTTCCCGTATTTACTTGATCTCAGAACCCCTTTTGTGGAGGAATGGGGTCCAGAACCGCATGATCCCAGGAACACACCTTGGGCGGGTGGGGGGCTGATAGAAGCAATATTGGTCCATCAGCCAATTGTTTCTCCTTCCCGGTTCTGAAGGGGAAGTTTTACTATTTAATTATCTTTTGTTGCTATCATTGCTGTGGTAGCTGTGGCTGTTGTGGTGGCGGTGGCTTTTGTTTTTGGTTCTGCATCTCTGGTTCTCAAGCTGGCATCTGAATCCTCCAGGCGTCTTGCAAAGAGCAAAACTATTTAAATGCTGAAGTCCCATCCCAGATCCCCAGGGAAGGCACTCATGACTCTGCACTTTTAAAATTTTCCACCGGGTAGTTTGGGGGTAGCCAAGCTGGCACAGCTAACCAAGGCCTGACACTCAGGGGTCACGCTTCTACCCCGTATCAATGACACCACCTTCCCTCTTATGTCATCACAGAGTTCACAGCTGTTGGCATGAATCTTATTTAAAAGTGAAACTGGCATGGGATGGCACCCACCCAAAGGGATTGTTGAGCCTGCGGAGAAAGGGATATTTTCTTTCCCTTCTCCAGACTCAAGTAAGAGCAATCATTGACTTTCCCTACAACCCATTAATTCTATATTTAGGCAACTAAAAGGAAAGGGAAAAAAAAAAAAAAAGAAAAACCCAACCACAACCTCACACACGATGGAAAAGATTGTAGATTCCCAGTGGCTATGTTGGCAACATGCAGAATGAGTGGCCTTCTGTGGGGTGTTACCATTTTCATATTGGATTTTTCTTTTCTAAAGTAGGTGAGTTAATTTATCTTGGACCCACATTCCTACAGACAGAGTAGAGATCTGGTATCTTCATCACCACTAGAGGTAGTACAATCTGGACATGCCAAGTCTCATGTATGCCTGTGAGCAGTTTTAAAAGGTTTTGGTTAGCTCCAATTTTATTAGAATGAAAGCTTTTCACAAGTAAGAGGTTTTATGGGAGTTATTTTTAAAGTAATGTGTTTTTATTGGTTTCTAGTAAGATCAGTGAAATCACATGGCGTTTTTAAAGAATTTTAAACCAAAAAAAGATGTTCAAACAACTTGCCTGAAACACAAAAGCCAAGAGAGTCCAAATAAGATATTTGAACACAAGGGGGTTAATGCCAGCATAAAAACAATTCTGGGGAAGCAGGAGAAAGGGGTAAAGGAGGATTCCAAGCCGGGATAAAGATGAACTGAGTTCAGCACCTGAATTCTCACTCGCATCTTAGGGTATGAGTACTTGCATCTCTTTCTGACTCAGTTGCCCCAACAGATGGGGATCACCATTTGTTGGGTATAAAAATTAAGCTCATTAGAAAAGAGAAAACAATCTTAATTACCTGGACATCAAAAGAATAAGTCAACTGACACATAAAAATCCAGCTGAGTGATGGGAATATCAGATACACAAATCACAGAAAACCCACGTTAGAATTCTACATTCTCCTACTCCACCTCCTTCTTCTATGTCTTTGTCTTCCTTCATCTTTATTGCCTTTTTTATGATTAATAAAACAATGCATACTCAGCACAAACAATTCAGAGATGTCTAATGCAACCTGTAAAATATAATCCTTTCCTTCATGTAAGAAATCAGCAAGAGAGAGAAAGAGAAGGTTGACTTGCTCCTGGCCCACAGCAAATCTGTTGGTCATCTCGGACCAGAAAGCAGATATTTTAATAGTTCCTTACCACAGTCTATAATCCCAATATGTATTTACTACATACACATATGCATGGGTTTGCTGCTAATTTGTGTCCCTACCTCCCTAAAACACACATAGATGAGCATACATGTCCTTACCCCTACACACACAAGAAGTAAGCTTCATGAAAGATTGACAAGGTCCATGTCTTTCTAATACACACTGCAGATAAAGCACCTAGCACTTATTAGATGCCCAATAAATACATGAATGATGAAGTGAATTTATCTCTGTACAATGCTCTTTCAGTCAAACCATGCACAAGTGAGCAACTGGATAGATCTATCAACATGATATAAAACTTGCAAAAAGAATCCTCAGAACCCTTCCCTCTGATTATAGAAAACAATTTAGGAAAGAATGTTCACCTGTCCCTTAAGAAGGATGGGTATTAAGGCAACTGGGTCTTCTTGAAGGAAAACAATAACAAGCTACCAGAGACCTGGATGTAAGTTATATCTCTGCCATTGCAATTGTGTGACTATAAACTCCTGCCCTTTCGGACAACGGTATTACCTGTACTCTTTTTCCTAAGTTAGTATAAGGGTTGAGGGTAGCCATAATTTGGGGAAGGAAGAAAAGTTAGAAATGTTAGAATTTCTGCCAAACAGGAGAAGCCTTCTTGAGAATGTTACTCTGTCTGTTTAGGTGCCGTGAAGTGAGGTTATATAGAAGATATAATAAAAATACTTTCATAAAGTTTGGCCCCATCTTAGTGCACATTCCGGTTGCCTTCATGCGGTATGAACACTCCCTTTTTTGAGATTTTTTTTTTCATTTTTATTTACTTCTAGGAGAGAGAGAGAGAGAGAGAGACAGCGTGAGCAGGGGAGGGTCAGAGAGAGAGGGAGTCACAGACTCTGAAACAGGCTCCAGGCTCTGAGCTGGCAGTCAGCACAGAGCCCGACGCGGGGCTTGAACCCACGAACCACAAGATCATGACCTAAGCAAAAGTCGGATGCTTAACCGACTAAGCCACCCAGGAGCCCCGAACACTCCCTTTTTTGAAGTGAAATCTTCAAGGGGATCATCTCACCTTATGAGCTCTGAAGGACTCTTCCCGTTTTCTCCAGAAGGGTATCACCTTCAACCTTGAAATACTAAGTGGTTCCAACGAGACTCTATTTATCTATGAGTATTACTGAATATTTACACTGCTTAATAATAGGTTACCCAGCTTAGATGCAAAGTGAAAAGTGAAAAAGGAAAGAAAACGGGATCTCTGGTTAGAGATTCTCAAATGGATAAAAGATTAAGCTGTGTTCAATATCCTAACCATATACCATCACTGCCTCGAGTTTCTCTCATTTCTTTTGGATGGTGGAACTTTCCGCCATTTCCCCCTCTTATGGGGTTGACTTAAATGCAGTCATTAACGGGGCTTATTAAATATTCTCCACCTCGTATGCGCACCATACGCCTGTACTTCTTGACCTCCTGGGGTTGAGTGAAGCCTGATGATTAGTTCCCACCAAGTTGTGAGGACAAATAATGTGTGTCTCTTTCATACTAGAAAACTGAATTGCTAGTAAACGTATCTTCAGAGATCTGTTTTATCTGCTATGATACCCAGCAATACTTACGATATCAGCCTACATCCCAGAGTATGGAAAAAGGAGAGAAAAAAACTCAGCTGACCCCAAATAGATGAGTGCAAGGCATTAATTTTGATGTTCTAAGATGCTGAAACTATGGAATTGTTAGTGACTGCAGTATAACCTAGCTTGTCAAGGCTAAGACAATTTAGGAAGAGAATATCTGCGTCAACTCACCTATTGCCTATAGCTATCATAAACCACACTGAAACCTAATGGCTTCAGACAACTATTTTTGCTTGTGACTCTGTGGGCTAGCAATCTGGATTGGGCTCAACTGAGTGGGTCTTCAACTTATTTTACCGGCATCCTTCCTCCAGCTGCGTATCCACGGGTCAACTGGGTGGGAGCTGATCTGTCTGGGGATCCTCAACGGGGATGGCCCATCTCTGTTCCACTTATTCTCAATCTTCAGTCTGTTGGCCGAGGTTTCTTTATCTAAGCATCAGCACAAAAGCAAGAGCAGACGTTGTTAACACCTTTTGAAGCCCATAGGAAGAATTCCCCTTCTCGACTGATCAGAGCAAGTCACTAATTCAGACTTGAGGGGGTAGAAAAATAAATTCCATCTCTTCATTGTAGGAGCAGCAAAATCACATTCAAAGGGGTATGAATATAAGCAAAAAGGGACTTGTGGTCTTTTTATTTTTTAACAATCTACCACACTGTCTCCTGATTAGAGCACTGGTCCAGAAAGTATAAGCATTGAAACAGTATACTGTCAATTTGTTTTTGTTCATGGTGGTGGTGGGGGAGGGGGGTTGTTTGTTTGTTTGGTTGGCTTTGGTTTTTTAGTATCATCAGGATTTTACTGCAGAAATAGGAATTCCAGAGGCGCCTGGGTGGCTCAGTTGGTTAAGCATCCAACTCTTGGTTTGGGCTCAGGTCATGATCTTGCCATTCATGAGTTCAAGCCCCACATCAAGCTTTGGGCTGACATTGTGGAGCGTTCTTGGGATTCTCTCTCTCACTCCCTCTCTCTCAGCCCCTGGCCTGCTTGTTCTCTCTCTCTTTCTCTCTCTCAGAATAAATAAACAAACTTTAATGAAAAGAAATAGGAACTCAAAGAACCCATTATTTCACCACCTGCCCACAGAGAACTGTCATCACCTAGTGTCCTTAGTGCTCCTATATTCTATGACTCCTTCAACCAATAGCCACTCCACCTCCGCAGATACTCGGTTCACCTCCTCTGACATCATGTATACAATGTTTTAAAAAACAACAACAACAACAACCCACATCCTTCTCAGGAAGGTGATTTGGAAAAATCAGATAAAAGCCAAAGAACCTCTACTTCTACTTCAGTTGATGGTAACTTCCCAAACAGGGTGTCAACTGATATCTAAAGACAGCGAAGGCCAGAGGGGTCGTTTGGATACGATGCTGGACAACTGCATAAGCACTGATGAATATTAACAGCATTACTTTCTGGGTACTTAATGTTACTGCTGTTTATAGCATTACATACTAAATAAAGCAAGTGCTTTCCTAAAAATGCCATTATATCTTTACCAAAGCGTGAGGGGGTTGAATAAATGGAGAAAGGGATGTAGAAAGTCTATGTTGATTACTTGCTTATACAATTGTAACAGATTTAAAGTAAAATCTACTGAAAAGGATAATTTTCAGAAATAAAAAAATATGAAGTATTAAGGAGTCAATAGGGGCTCCCTGTGCCCCATCTGAGACTCACCCGCTATTGACCTTCACTCCTCATCTTCATCCTCCCTGGATCTTTGGGCCTGGAGTGTCTTCTTCCTGTATCCAGAGAGGGGCTGGGCAGGGGGCTGCTGTACAGGGTTCGCAGGCCTGGTATCCCAGAGCCTGCCCTTTGCTGCTGTCACAGAGAAGGCAATGGAAAAGGGGGGGCCACATGAGGACAGGAAATTCTCCCTCAGCCACATCACCCCTGAAGGCTGCAGGGCAACTGAAAGGCTGCCGCTCTCTCAGATGGAATGTGAGTGAACTTCCCCAGGGCAGTTGGATGGTTCCAACTCCATGAGTTTCCAGAATTTAAAAGGGCAGCCGGCTCCTGGGCTTGCTGTGAAGGTTGTCGGAAAATTGTAGTACGTTCCATAATGTCACTCTCTGCAGGTCTGCCTTCCACTGCTTGCCAGTTCTTTCTGCTCTACATTGACATCCTGTTTTCTGGTAGCCAGAGGATGACTCTTGAGGGAAGAACGTAAGTCCACCTCCGCCAGGAAGCCATCCTGAGCCTATCCAAGGGGGCTGCAGAGTGATACCCTGAATTCATGCCCCAAAGCTTATTTCACTCTTAGCCTGCCCTACTTTTAGCTACTCCATTATCTTTCTTTTCTTTTTTTTATGTTTATTTATTTATTTTAGGAGGAGGCAGAGACTGAGAATCTGAATCAGGTTCCTACCTGTCAGCACAGAGCCCTATGCAGGGCTTGAACTCACAAACCATGAGATCATGACCTGAGCTGCCAACTGAGCCCCACTCCATTATCTTTTGTATACAATTAGACCAGGGTGTCTGAGCGGAGACTGGATTTCCAAAAACCTGAGAATTGAGAACTAGGGATATAAAGCTGTTTTAAAGCTGCCAAAAGATTTCTAGTTCTAAGCGGTAGAGGGATCACATACTTTTATCTTCCTTTTTTCCCCTGAATACTGATAAAATAATGCTAATCCACTCAAAGAGTGCTGAGAATAGAAGGGAATCCATCAGTAGAACAAAGGACCAGAGCAGTTTCTAGAGTATGGACAGTGACTGGGATCCTCAGAAAAATCCTGGAAGCAAAGCTGAAGTCCAGAACGTTCATGGAAGGCATCTGTGAAGATGGAGGGCATTCCCCTTGGCATAGCCCAGGGCAGACCAGACGCTATATGCCTGTGGGTAAGCAGAGCAGAAATGGAGAGTAAGGGTTAGACATCAAGGTGATGATTTGAAGTTCTTTCAGGCTCCCGTCTCCCATACCCTATTCTTTTCATACTGAGTGAATGATGGTTTACACCCGAGGTCTGGCCTGGTCTGATATTGCTGTCAGCGCCCCTTTCAACATGGAGGAGGGGGCAACCTGCTTTCGCTGGTCTGCCTGTCCTAACCTCCCATCCCATTTGTCAAGGTTCAGATCACCCTGCCATGCTATTCAAGGAAAGCTGTGTTGGGGCCGCAGAACTCCACAACTGAAATGGAAACCCATGTCACCTGCTGTAGAGATCCAGCAAGTCCATAATGGACTGCTCGTACGAATGGAAAGTCAGCAATCAGGAGGAAGGTGGAGAATCCACTGTGGACAACCTGCAATCCCAAACAAACACACAAACAGAAAATGACCCTGGAGAAAACGAAAAATTGAGAAGATAGAAGAGAATATCAAAATAAAATTCAGAGAGCCTTACGGCCATATGACACCTATAGAAAAGAACAGGCCACTCAGAAAACAAAGCAATCGGAAGATAAGCAAAAGTGCTTTCCAAATAAACATATGATGTTTTAGCTTCCCTACTCATCACCCATTCCTCCCTCCCTTCTTCCCGAAAGAACCCCATCTTATTGTGTTCACTCATCCCAAGGAGCCCATGTGACTCAACTGGCAGTTTTTTGTTATTACAAGAAACAGGTATAGAGCAAAGAGGATGGAGGTGTAGGCTGAGGAATGGCTTCCCAAAGATGGGAGCCGAGCATCCAAATCCTTGGCATCTGTGAATACGTTACCTTACATGGTCAAGGGACTTTGAAGATAGGATTAAGTTAAGGTTCTTGAGATGGGAGACTGCCCCGAATTATCTGGGCGAGACCAAAAGATTACAGGAGGCAGGGTCATCAGGGTAACGGTATGAGAGGGAACAATGGAAGTAAGACGTTGGAGTGATAGGAAGCAAAGTTCACAAGCCAAGAATACACATGGCTTCTAGAAACTGAAAAGGGAGAGGAAATAGTCTCCCCAGGAGCCTGCAAAAGAAATATAGCCCTACTGACATCCTGATTTTAGAGTTCCAGCCTCCAGAACTGTAAGAAAATAAATTTGTGTTGTTTTAAGTCATTAAGTTCATGGTTATTTGTTATAGCAGCAATAGAAAACTAATATAGGGGAGTTTATTGATATTTAGGGGGCAGCTACCATGGACGCTAAATGTTCAGAAATGTTCAGAACACTGGCTTGCAGTGAAGAATTATGTTGGCCAACTGGCAATAGTGACCTAATTGAGAAACAATGGAAGATGCTCAGAAGCATCTTTTCCCCTTCACCAGTTGTTGGGTCGGGAATGGACATGTGACAAAATTCAGCCCAAAGGGATATAAGTAAAGAGAGTTTGTCGAGGCATTTAGAGGTCCTCAGAAGTCTTTTTCTCGGGTGAGACATTAACAAACAGTGTACATAACTTAGAGCCTTCATGACATGTTGAAACAGGTATATCAACCAAACCCTAATTCTGTTCCACTTCTGAACTTACAGTTCTACAAATACAAATACTGGCTTATTGCGTAAGCTACTTGAATTCGACTTTCTGCTGCAGAAAATGTATTCTAAGTGGTACAATTACAAAAATATCAACGGAAGTACTAAAAATTAAGGTCAAAGATAACTCCCCAAAAGAAAAAGGTACATAATGAGGGGAGATAATTACATTTAAGCTAGCAACATAAGAGTTCCAACACATGCCAAAAATGGAGGTGGTAACATAACCATAGTAAAGTCCGACAATGGATTGTTCTCAGGCCATAGAAGGAATGAAGTGCTGGTACACACTATCATATGAATGCACCTTGGAAGCACCATGCTAAGTGAAAAAGGCACAGAAGACCCATGTTACATAAATGCCCAGAGTAGGCCAATCTATAGAGACATAAATTAGATTCTTGGTTGTCTGGGAGTAGAGGTGGGGGTGGGGTAAGAAGAGAGGTTGAGGAGCAGCAAGCAGCTAACGGGTATCCTTTTTGTTTTGTCAAGATGATGAAAATCTTCTAAAATTGACTGTGGCCATGTTTGCACAACTCCATGATTATACAAAGAAATCATTCAATTGTGTAGTATCTCAATCACATCTCAAGAAACTGTTAAAAATAATTTCAGAATTACGGAAGAAAATGTTTCACACATAAAAGTGCATACTACACAGAAACACCACATCCTGAGCCGATGGGAAAACAAAATTCACATTTCTCCGTTTCAATCTATTTTTATAAAAATGTACAGAGAGCAAAAACGAGTCCTCTATTAAGGATGAGACTCAGAGCTGCCTCTAACTTGTTATGAACAATATGGGATCCTGGAAGAAAATGGACAAATCATCGAAACATAATAAAAAGAAATGATTTTCAGCCTAGAATGTTATATTCAACTAAACTATAAAAATTATGACTGTGTGGGGGAAGGGTGGGGAGAAAGAGTTTCCAGACATGAAAAGAGTCAAAGGATTTCTTCTACATATCTTTCCCCAAAGTTTACTTGACAGTATAATACAGGAAACAGAAACAGAAGAGAGAATACATAGATGCGATCAACAGGGGATCTGACTGCTGACTGAAATGAAGACAACCTCCTGGATGAGTTTCGCGACACAGATTTAAGAAACAATCTATCCAAATTTGAATTCGAAGTCACAGGCAAGAAGCTTTCAAGAAGAAAGTGGGCTCATTCTTACAAATAGGGTGATGGAGTACTTGGATGATCTTAATCAGGGCATACAAACATAATTTTAGTTAACTAGAAATAAAAAGACAGAAACTTTAGGGGGAAAATATAAGGAAAAAAAACCTTGGTGCAAATAAAGCAAACTGAAAAGTGACCGAGAGTAGAGCACCAGAGCGGATGTGTTAATTTCCTGTGCTGCTCTAACAAATGGCGATAGACTTAGTGGCTTAAGATAACAAAACTTCCTCTCTTACATTTCTGGAGATCAGAAGTTGAGATCACTCACACTGTGCTAGTCGAGGTGTCCTCAGGTTGGTTTCTTCTACAAGCTCTAGGGGAGACCTCCTTTCCCTGTCTTTCCAGCTCCTGGAAGTTCCTGCATTCCTTGGCTTGTGGCCCCTTCCAGTATCTTCAAGGCCAGCAATATAGCATCTTCAAATCTCTTCCTGACTTTTTGACTTCTGTTTCTGAAGAGGAGCCAGATATACTATCCCCAAGGATGCCACTTTAGCATAAAAATTATTTCGTGCGGAGGGCACTTGAATTTCTGAAATCTCTTAAAAGAACAGCCTCCCGAAAGAACTCAACTGTCACAGATCCCCTCCCCGGGGGGCGCCTGGGTGGCTCAGTCAGTTAAGCATCCAACTCTTGATTTCAGCTCAGGTCATGATCTCATGATTCTGTGCTGAAAGTGTGGAGCCTGCTTGGGATTCTCTCTCTAATTCTCTCTCTGTCCCTCTCCCCCCTCACAAATAAATAAATAAACTTAGAAAAACAATCACCTCCTGGGAGCAGTTCCACTCTTCTCCTGGAGTGAAGTTGCTACCCAACACCCAGAAAGATGTATTCACAAGCTATCATGATTCCCGCCTATTCTCCTAAGGGGCAATTCATCCTTCCAAAAAGCTATTTGCTTTTGTAAGTGCCCTTTGTCCCCTCCCTCTCATGTACTAAGCTAGATATATAGACTCCACACTCTAACCACCCCTTTGAGCTACTTACACTGGGTGCTCCCAAGTGTGTGCACCATGCACATGAGAACAAACTGGTTTATTTTTCTCTTGTAAATATGTCTTTTGTTGGTTCAATATACCAACCCAGTTGGAGCATTTAGAAGGATAGAAGGAAACAGAATCTTTCACTCCCCATATTTCCATAACCACATCTCCTTTTCTGACTCTGATATTTCTCTCTCCATCTTAAAAGGACCCTGAGGATTTCATTGGACCCATCCAGATATTTGATAACCCAGGATAATTCCCCCAACTCAAAATGGGCTCTTTTTCCACGTTAAATATGTACATTTCCATGTACATATTCACAGACTGGAAGATTAAGATCTGAACACCTCTACGGGGTCCTTACTATGTAGGGTGAGAAGAAGGAAACCCATGTGACTGATGGTGGGGACATTGTCCTAAGGGCTGTACCACTGCAGGTTTTGGGTTTCAACCTGTAGGAGAAAAAAAAACATTGATTATTGATTATAGTTGCAGGACATGACTGATACAAACCTATAAAAATAATGATATGGCTGATAGAAAGGAAGGAAAGTGGAAAGAATATATCAAAGTGTTAATTTCCTTTATCTTACAATGGGATACAAAATCATGGCATTAGGTGGAGAAAGACACTTATGTTATATAGTTATAAAACCCCCCAATAGAAACTCTGAAATTATACAAGTAATACAACGGGAGGAGGACATGTGGGGAATGAGTTCAGACTTTCATCTTTCTTATCAGAAAGTTGATAGACATTGAGAGACCGAGAAGTAAAGTTGTGTGCATCTTGTGTGGACATTTGAAATCAATTCGGGGAAACTAAAACCAGACAAAATGTTTACCTCTGTGGGGCGGGAAATATGGGGTGGGGGGAGAGGCGGGCGGCAGGGGAAAAAGATGCTCTGCTTTCCATTACATCCCCAGGTGTCTTGGAAATGCACTTGGAAATGAAGGAGATGGCTTCCGCAGCCATTGGGAGCACTGCTGGCAGACAGTCCTCAGCTGTCAGCCCAGTTCAGGGCACGCCGCTGCCTTGGCTGAGTTACCACCTCTTACAGAGGCAGCCCATGTACAGTGGTTGGTCTGGGGCAGTGAGAAGAAGCCTTGGCTTCCTCAGTACCCCCAGGACAACTCCTCAGGGCCATTGCAATTTCAGGGCTTCCTGTGGAGCCATTGTACCACTGAGATGGCAAGCCCCCCTCTGCCCCAATCCCTTTCCTTCAGGGGCATTGATCCCAGAGTCTTCCATAATGACCTTCCTAGCTGCAGAGGTCCGTCTCTGAGTCTGCTTCCCCAAGGGTCCAACCTGGGATATAACGCTTTAGACTAACTTCTTTTGGACTCCGTGGACACGAGTTTTTATAAATGTCAACACAGAGCTCTTGTCAACACATACTCTTGTTTGCTTTCTCAGGTCCATTTCACATTGGAGGGAGGATGGACTTTTTATTTTGAGAAAAATGCTTTGAGGTTGTTTGTTAACTCTCCACATCTATAATGGAGAGTTTTAAAATGATGAAGAGCTAACTGCTTCACATTGTAAGAAAAGAGATTGTCTTTTTGGGGTGCCTGGGTGGCTCAGTTGGCTAAACATCCAACTCTTGGTTTTGACTCAGGTCATGAACTTGCGGTTCCTGGGATTGAGCCCAGCATCAGGCTCAGTGCTGACAGTGCAGAGCCTGCTTGGGATTCTCTCTCTTTCTCTCTCCCTCCCTCTGTGCCCCTCCCCTGCTTGTGCTCTCTCTTTCTCTCTCTCTCTCTCTCTCTCAAAATAAATCAATAAGCTTTAAAAAAGATTGTCTTTTTGGAGTGTGGGTGGCCTTGCATCTTGCATACTTTGGTGCAATGTCTTTCAACAGTAGGGCTAGTAAGTGGGCTCTGAACTCAGTCTGGAAAGTCAAAGTCAACATTTTTTTTCTAAAGAAACAATAGTGGGCTGCTATTCTCTTGCCAAATGCATGAATAGATAGAAAGTATTATCAGAAACATCTAATGCTGTGGGAAACTATGTGGGTTTGGCAATAACTTCCAGTGGTTTCTCTTACCACTAACACCAAATGCAGCATCCAAGACAAGTGTTTCCAGCCTCTATGAGATGTCACCTCCATTGATTCACTCACTATCCCTTCTCACTGTCCTTAGTTCTCTGGAACCAACCTTCGAACTGACCAACCTGATTTCTGCCGCAGGAACCTTCGCACCAGCAGTTCTTTCTGCTTGAAATGTCCGAGTCACTTTTCCCTTGGATCTTTGTTCTGTCTTGTCATTCAGGTGGCTTAAATGCCACCTCAGCATAGAGCCTGTCCCTGCTCATCCAATACAAAGCAATGCCCTCTTCCTTCCCTATTGCATCGGCCTTATTTTCTCCAGAGCACTTACTACCACCTGGAATTATCTTGTATACTTGTTTCTTGTTGTCCCCCTAGAAGGCAACCTTCTCAGAACAAGACCTTTCTTCATCTTGCTCCTGATGTGTTGGCTGCAGGTAGAATAGTTCTTGGTCTTAGTAGGTATTCAATAAATAATTACTGAATAAGCAAACACAGTAATACCATCTGAATTCGGTATGTTAGAAATGTCACCCCAAATGAGTGGGAAAGCGCTTTATTTTTAAGGAAATTAGGAGAGAGATTCGCAATTCCCAAACAGCTCTAAGCGTTGACAGCTTAACTAGGTGGCCCTTAACTTATGTTGAGACAAAGGAATGCTTTGGTAACCCCAGGCATTGAAAGCTATGACTCTACTTACTCCCCAGGGAAAACAAAAAACAAAGAACAAAACCAACCAACCAACCAACCAACCAACCAGACAAAAAAACCCAGGATGCTTGTATACACACAAAGTATGGTGCACACAATCTTAAGATTTATCTGCCTCTCCCCTGCCCCCAGGTTGAGAAGTCCTACTTTCAAGACTACGTAAAAAACATTTGTAAATGCACGTGGTTAACAGGTGAGTGGGTGTTGCTGGGGTAGCTGGGTGCCATCCCTCCCCCCCCCCCAGTGGTCTACACCATCAAAACATGTCTGGCTAGATGGGTGTCAGTGTATGGAATAGGGAGAGGGGGGCTGGGTTGGCAGGAGCATTGAAGGGGTCATCCCCTCTAACCTTGCCCAGACATGACTGCCTTCAACAACCTCAGCAGGCTTGCTGGCCTCCCAGCCTCAGTTAACCTCTCCAAAGAGATATTAGCTCCAGCTCAAGTAATTTATCTTCAAGCTCATCAGCTTCTTGTATTTAACTATAAATTCATTAAGGCAGTTTACCGAAGAATCTCGAGTACACAGTTAGTGCAACACTGTGGTATGTATGGAGCAGAGCCCAAGGAGCAGGCACTGGGCTCAGAACTTTACACTAGGAAACGATTGTACTTTTCTTCTTTTCTTTTATTAATTTTATTTTGGAGAAAGAGTGTGTGTGCAATCAGGAGAGGGGGCAGAGGGAGAGAGAGAGAGAGAGAGAAAAGAGAGAGAGAGAGAGGGAGAGAGAGAGAATCATAAGCAGGTTCCATGCTCTGTATCAGTGTGGAGCCTAACACGGGACTTGATCCCACAACCCTGGGATCATGATCTGAGCCAAAATCAAGATTGGATACTTAACCGACTGAGTCACCCAGGTGACCCAGACTACTGTAATTTTTCTAACACTTAACTACTCACCACCATCCCAAGAGCGATGTCTTACCAGAAAGTAGATTGAGCATCAGTTATAAGTGAATGCAGTAAGTAGCGTTGAGTAAGTGAATGAATGGATGAATGAATGAATGCCTACATAGTGCCAGGCACAATTCTATACACAATACAAAAAAGAACAAGATAAGAAAGGCCCTACTCTCTTAAGATAGACAAATAGTGAGCAAAGAAAGACCATAAATAAGTAAGTAAATATTTTGTTTCAGATTGTGATAAGTGCTCTAAAGGAAAAAAAAATAGTAAGGCTGGGTAATGAACATGAAAGTGACTTGTGGCAGAAGGATGTTATATTAGAATAGGTAGTCAGAAATAAATTAATTAATTAAATAAGTAGGCAGGGGCGAGCCCTTTTGGAGGAAGTGAGAAATTTAAGTGGAGATTGGGTGGTGACATGAATGTCGCAATGGTAAGATTCTGGGCAAGAGGACTCCAGATGGAGAGAACAGCAAGTACAAAGGCCCTGAGGCTGGGATTTGGTTTGGTCAAGGAGCGGAAAGAAGCCATTGTGTCTAGGGCCAATGGGTGCCAGTGAGCGTTCAGGTGAGAAGTTTGGGGACCCCTGCAGGGGCCAGGTCATGGTGTAAAATCTCTGGGTGTTATTCCAGAAGCTATTGGAAGCCACAGAATGGCTTTAGACAGGGAACTGGCCTAATGTCTTTACAAGAGTACCCTGGCTTCAGCCTGGAGAATGGACTGTAGGGAAGAGAAGCACCAGGGAACAGACAGATGGACGAAGGGCTGGGTGCCTGGCCGGGAGAGAAGACCCACTGCCTGAGGTCTCACCTTAGCCTCACTCCGAGCGCCAGGCAGGATGGGGGAGTCCCTCTCCACTGGATCTCTGTTTCCTCATTCATAGACAGGATGACTCATGGGATCATCCTTCGGGGGCGCTTCAACTGTGACGTTCTATCAACATCTGCATCTTCGCCTTGCTCTTGTCATCTGGGCTCTGGGACGAATCTAAAGACAGCAGGTGGCAGCCCTGGGATAGCCCACCTCACATGCAGGTGACAGAGCTCAGGCTGTGGTGCCCCACAGCCAGGCCCGGCTGACAGAACCCACACTTGACCTTCCCACTGGATTCTGCTCCTTAGTCAAAAGACAGACGGCGCCCAGCTTTTGAAACGGCGATGCGCCAGGGAGCCTTTGATCGGCTTCAGCTTCTTCTTTTGCTCTTTGCTCTCCCCAAAGCCCCCCTCCCTCACCAGACGCCCCTCAGGGCTCATGCCAGGGTTTCTTCTGGGAGGGGAGACGTGCTCCTTCAAGGCCAGCATTCTGAATGCTGTCACTTAGTGGCCTGACCAAAGAGAAAAGGGGGTTGACCTGGTTGGATATTGAATCTGGCCTCCTCCCTCCCTCCTTCCCTTTCATCTCCCAAAGTGGTCCTCCCCTGGCTTATGGGAGAGGGCCCGCTCTGTGCTGGGGGTCACCCCTCCCCACCCCCCACTTCCTCACATCCCCTGCTCTTCAGACACTTGCTTGTGCAGCTGCTCGATATAAATTCCTCGCATACATCTCTGGCCAGCCAGTTTATTTTTATAAACAATAAATAGGACGACATTCCTATGATGTCCCTCTCTGGCCGGCCTAGTTTACAGAGCCAGGGGGACAGTGATGGAAGATCGTTGGGGTTTATACAGATGGCGGCCCGCGTGTCATAAATCTCATAAACACGAAGTGAGGGTTTTTTTTTTCTTTTTAAGAAACACCACCACCACCGACTCCCTTCCCCCGCCACCCCATCTCCTTTCTCTCCCCGAGATCACAAGGCATTATCGAGGCCTACAAATCACGACCAGATGATATTAAGTTGCTTCGCTAACACTCGGGATCCCTTCCGGTGTGTTATTTTTCTTCATTAGAAACGATAGCCCAAGTGCACCAAATCCTCTTTCCCTCTCCTCAAAATTTATAGATCACAGCCTCTAAACTAATTGTTAGTTGCACACTAGGCCGCAAGCTGTTTGTCCGCCGAGCAATTACCTTCGAGGCCTTGATTAAAGGCACGGGGAAGCACAGTGAGCGGGAAATGAAACCCCGGCAGGGTGGGCACGGTGTCCTGACGTTCGTCTGTGGGTAAAAGCGAGGGAGGCGCTCTCTTAGCGATCAAAGGCCCTTGTTCAAAGCCGGAGGTGTCACAGGCTGTGGGATGCCGGTTGCCCACGCCTTTTATGGCATCATGAACCAAAGCCGCCTCCAGGCCGCCATGAGCACCTTCGATGCCATGTCTCCGCCACCCAAGTTATGGTCCTTCCTGCTGCCCGTAACTTCATTTCCTTCCCCATGGTGGATAAGTGAAGCAAGGGGTGGTTTTGCTTTGCAACCACTTGGGTTCCATGCCCCTTCCCCTTTGGGCACGTTCTCAGGGTCTGGGGGTGAAGCTGGCCTTGTAGGTGGTTCTCACTGGCCTGTAGGTACTGTCTTTGAAATCATCTCATCCCATAATCATTTCCCTTCTGCTCAACAGAGCAACATCGGAAGCCCTGGAGTCCAAATTAGAGATGCCATCTTACAGCTGCCTTTTCCAGGTAGGGAACAGGAGGCTCAGAGACAGATAGCAACTTGCTGGACATCACCCAGCCAACTGGTACCTGAGTGAAATCTCTAATTCCATACTCAGACTTGCTACTTTCTAGATACATGGAAACTCTTGCCATTTGGAGACAGAATTTCAGTTCAAATGTCAGAGGAGGAACAGTTCTGGCTGACGTCCCCAAGCATGACCATGGCAACCCCCAGCTACAAACACTATGAAAGAGAGTGGTTATTTAAGGGCTTCTCAAGGTGATAGTCCTTGCCCAAGTGCCTCATAAGGAGGAACGTATCGTGTTGGATACAAATAGTCTTGATCAATTGGGCTTCTGATATAAGTCCATGATAGAAGGATGATGTTATTGCCCCAGTCAAAGCCCTCAGTACCCGCTGTTCCTGCCCAGACAGACAGCTGTCCCCCGCCAGGACCTGGGACTGAGCCCAAGGGCATTTTCAGACAGAAGGAAGATGTTCCACCCTTGGGTGAAGCCAAGTAGAAGCACCAGCCTGTGAATACATTGGGTGCAGCTCTCAGGCAGGAAAGGAGGGAAGGCAGGAGAATAAATACCATCCCCCTTCCAATAGAAGAACTTAGAGACAAGATCTGCCCTCCTCCCAGAGGACCCCAATAGGATTGAACCATGATGTGCCCAAGGATGTCCTACCTCCTGGCACGCATTTTGGTGGCTGCCTTCCCCTCCTCTGTTTCACTCCCTCTGCCAGTAATTCCTGAGATCAGCAACCAGACAAATCTTCCATATTCAAATTCTTGCCTGGGACTCTGCTTCTGAGGAGATCCAACCTAAGATATCTCACCGCCATCTTCCCCCTTGTACATGGCATTGACGCCAGTATGGCGGCCTGGCTTTTTGCTTTTTAAATTTGTTTTTTAAAAACCAAGAATATTAAATTCAGGATATTTTGAATAACACAATTCCCAATTCCTTTAACAATCAGAAATGCCGGCCTCCATACATGGCAGCCCTGAGCGGGGGCTGGGAGCAGCTGGTCCTTGTGGATGCGCCTGCTGTCTCCAGTCCTGCCTGGTCCCCACAAGCCCTTACTGTCCTTTCATGTCAGCTGCCTGGTCCTTGTAGGCTGAGTCTTAGGCTTTCCTAAAGGACTGCAAACAACCAATCAAGTATCATCCTTGCTTTATTTCTTTTCTTCCTGAAAAGTCCTAAAAAAAAAAAGGGGACACTCCAAGATTTGGGAGAGTCTGTCTCTTTATGCCCTTTTTCATTTCAGGTTTTTGTAATGACGGCTCTCAATTTTTGTGGTGAAAGAGATCCTCTACCATCTCCAGTCAGACTTTCCACTCGTTAATGTCAACTCCATGCCCTTGATTCAGATTCAAGGGAAACCCAAACCAGTGAATTTTCATAGTGGGGTCTGTGTCGCCAACGTTCGCGGTTTTGACTTTTCCGTTGAATAGATGAACTTTCAAAAGTAATTCCTATCCCTCCTTCTACCTTATGCTCCACCTCTATTAACACTCATGGGTTTTGTTCTCCTTGTATGGCTTCCCAACGTTCAATCAATTCCTGTTGCCCTCATTATCAAAGGACTGCGTGGTGCCATTGTTAGCTTAATAGATAAACAAGTATAAGAAAACACACTCAAATATGCACTTATTTTTTAAATGTTTACTCATTTTTGAGAGAAAGAGAACACAAGCCATGAAGGGGCTCACTGGGAGGGGGTCAGAGGATCCAAAGCAGGCTCTGTGCCAACAGCAGACAGCCCGATGTGGGGCTTAAACTCATGAACCGCAAGATCATGACTTGAGCTCAAGTGGGACGTATAACCTACTGAGCCTCTCAGACACCCCCAAATATGTATTCAAAAAGCTGTGTGTGACCTAATCTAATAGTTAGGTATGATATCCAAGTCCATCCACTAGAAAATTAAATGTTTCCCTGAAAAATGGCATCGCTTCTAATCCAGGGAACTGAATCGTAGCCAATGTCCTTTTGCTATAGCTGTGAAAGAGCCAGTATCTGGAATAAGAAGGCAGAAATCCATTCCTTTGTCAAGGTAATGTGTCTACATATCTCTAGATGGCTACACATTGGGAAATCATGTTATCTACTTCTTCTTTGCTGATTTTCCCCTGCTGACAAAGGACAGACCTTTGCATGTGTGTCAATCTGACAAGTTCAAGTTGAGATGAATTCTTGGGTTACAGCTCCTCCCTCCCCCCATAGCATTCTTGTTTCGCCTCTGGGTTTGGCCCCACAAGCTAACAGGGTGACAGGGTATGGCAACCACAAATGGACACACCTTTCAAAATCACATCTTTCTAAATCAGCTTTGCAGCTGGAGCTTTGAGTTGAGAATGGCGCCCCTAAGAACCACAGACAAGTCAGTGGCATCCTAGCATGAGATCAAGAGAAGCCTGGCCACCTCCAGCCAGCAAGAAGAAGTGATCCAGTAATTACAGGACTGAGGCACTCTCTGGATATTTTCCAGGCACAGAAGGAGTCAAAATGCCATAGCAGGGGGTCCCTGCATGGGGTATAGACCGTAGGTGTGATTGAGAGACCCAAGAAGTGTGTAGTGTGAGCTTGGGCAAGAAGGTGCATACTCCGTAGCCACACTTGGGGTAGAGTGGAGGGAGCTCAGAATCTAAGAACCAGAACCAAATTTAGAGCTCAGGTATTCTTCCCCTTGGGAGCAAAGCAGGCATCAAATAATACTGTTCACAGTACAGAAAGGGAGACAAGCAGGCATCAAATAATCTGCAGGGCCACTTCATGAGGGTTGTGAGAGGTGTCAGGTGACAGGGAAAGAGGTGAGCAGTTACCGGAGAGGGAGAAGAGAAGGCTTCACTCTAAAGTCCTTCCGTTGGGCCTTAAAGACTGAGAAGCAATTTGCTAAGTGGAGGAGGTGGGAAAAGGAGACCATTCTGGCAGAGGCACCACCTCAAATGAAGACACAGAGGTTCAAAACTTCACGGGACATGAGTTCCTTGAGGCGGGTGGTCAAGGAAGTTACTGGGCCAAAGCTCAGTTTTCCAATCTGAGGTATGGGAGAGCATCTGGGCTTACAGCCTCATGAGATCACCTGCACATAGGGGCTTCCTGTACCAGCCCACACTGTTTTAGTTGCATGTGGTACTTCCTCCCCAAGAACAATTGATTGGCTCATGTTCCAGTGAAATCCAGAGAGCGTCATGGCTTCCACTCTTCCATCAGGACCCTTCCTAAACCTCTTGGCTCTTCTTTGTTCCATATTAGCTTTGGTTTTCAGCCAGATTTTCTCCAAGTGATAACAAAGATTCCATTTAATATCTTTGTGTCAGACATCTGACTCCAGAACTGTAAAATAATGAATTTGTGTGGTTTAAATTTAGTTGGTGGTAATTTGTTACAGCAGCAACAGGAAACCGATGCATACTTAAGAAAAGCCATTGAAATCTTTGAGCAGACAAACGGTACTATCAGGGTACTTTTTTAAAGTAGTTGCATATTTTTATCTGGGTCACACGCTATCTCACCGTGATTTGGGGGTCAAACATCAGCCTCATATTACTGAGCTGATAACAAAGTTCTAAGCAAGGTTCCTGAAAGCTATTTCCTATGTCATAGCACAAAGTGTCCTCATTTCTGTCACATACATCTATGATGTTAGAAAGTTTCTGGAAAGACAAGCTTGGGTTTGGCCCCAACTATGCCACGTGTCCATTGCTAGAACAAATGTTGTGGTCAGGAAGATACAGAATTTTCATTGGCCCGTCTTGGGTCATGGGCTAATTTCTGTAGCCAGGGGTGAGTCAGTTCTCACCAGCAACAACTGTGAGTAGTAGAGAGTTGGCACCCCATGAAACATTGGGGTGCTATTTCTCAAATGGACAATGGATGCAACACAAACAAAAGCAAGCACTATCGCCTCTATAAGTCCAAACAGAGCCCCAGGCCCCCCAGATGTGTGGTTTGTGCCGAGGCCAACACTCCTATTGCCAAGATGATAACTGTCTTGACTTTGATGTTCCTCAGTTTCCACACTGACTTTAGCTCGTCTGCCAGAGAGGCGCACTTGTTTGTTTTGTCTGGACAGATTTTTGTAAAGCTTCTGCTGAGGACAACAGCTACATCAATAAGGTCCTCTGTTTTGTTAGCTTTATCAAGTAGTACAACTTCGGCTCTGATGAGCTGTTTGTGTGACTCTAGCTACCCCAGAGTAGCTGTGTTTCAACATATTCTCTTTTCTGTGCTCATTTCTTTTTCCCAGCCCACTTTCAAACAAAAATTGGTGGGCTTTATGGCAACGTTCTTATGCTTGTTAGAATTTACTCATGCCAGCCAAGGTGGCTTACTTCTACTTTTCTCAGCAATTAGATTTTGCTTACCAGACAAATGTGTTCAGCAGCGATGTCACTGGCCTGAGCTGACTAAGGTAGATCTTCAGAGCTCACAAAATAATCTGGGTTATGTTACTTCTGCCATTGCTGTGGCTACTTTGCCATAATATTGACGAAGGAAATATCAAAAAATCTACTATAGAAAGGAGAGATCTCTATATTATCCTTTCCCCCCTCCCTTCCTCCCTCTGCCTTTCATCCTTCCTTCTTTCCTTCATTGGTTACTTCCTTCCTTCCACAAAGGCTTGTTGAGGACCTACCATATCCCAGGCACTGGAATAGTATTGAAAATTTTCTTTAAATAATAAATAGATAAACTATACAAGTATTTATATATAAATTATATATATATATATGTTTGCTATGTATATACATGTGTGTATCAAAAGACTCTACTCTATGAATATATATTGGCAAGAAGGTACACGTAGGAACTCTTGCAATCTTATAACAATATAATATGATAGATACACTTCACAGATGAGGAAATCAAGACAGTGGGCCATCCAAATGACTCTTCTAATACCAAACAACCACTTAGTGGAGGAGACAGGACATTTACACAGGCTCAAGAATCACTACACCTACTACACGTCATTCATGCAATGAATAATCACATGAAAATCTTTGCCAAATTGCAGCCAACATTATGAGGGATAAGCTTTAGGATCTCACAAGGGGTCTCACCCTTTCCAATGTAGTGAGGGAAGGGAAGGTGTCTCTGAGGAAGGGGATGAGTGGAAATTCTGTTGGTGTTGGGAGGTGAGTGGGGAGAGAGGAAGCAGATGGCAGGCTGAGGGACAGTGAGTGTGAACCTGCCCCGAGGACCCAAGTGAAGCCTGGGGAGCTCTGTGTGTACTGTGTGCAAGTACTATAGAGATAGTACAGTTGAGTTAGGGCCAGGTAAGGTCACACTGTTGAGGGTTTTGCTTGTGGTAGACAGAAAACTGACCCCCAAAGTGGCCATGCTATAGTCTCCAGAATCGGTAGATGCATTACCTTACAAGGCAAAAGGAACTTTGTAGGTGGGATTAATGGGACAGAGCTTGATGTGTGGAAATGATCCCGGATCATTCAGGTGACCCCAATCTAATTATTCTTAGATTAATTAGAAGAATTAATTAATTAATTAATTAATTAAGAAGACTGCTCCCAACTGTGGTCACAGAGAAATGTTCACAATGGAAGAAGGTTCAGGGAGATGTGAGCTTGCTGGCTTTGATCATAAAGACAAGGACCATGAGCCAAAGGATTCAGGTCCTCTAGAACCTGGAAAAGGCAAGGAAGCAGGGTTCTCCTCCACAGCCCTGACAACGCCCTGATGAGCCCAGTGACACCATGTTGGACTTCTGATTCCAGAACTGTAGAAATAATGAGTTTGTATGGTTTAGACGCACTTGGTGGTAATTTGTTACAGCAGCAACAGGAAACTGATGCATGCTTATGCAAAGCTATTAAAGGCTTTGAGCAGGGAAATGGTACTACCTGATTTTTTTAAAAGTAGCTTTATAGTTTTATCTGAGTCTCACACTATTTCACCGTGATTGGGGATCAAACATCAGCCACATTTTACTGAGCTGTTAACAAAATTCTCAACCAGGGTTGGAGGATGCTATTTCCCTGTGTCATAGGACACAGTGTCCCTGTCTGTGACACAAAGCATTTGTGGCAATTCCACATGTTGTCATCAGCCACTGGCACCCGTGTCCTGCATCAGCAGCAGAGATTACCAGCAGCTGTGATGCTAGCTGGATCTGTGGTCAGAACTACCATGGCTGACGTTAGGCAAGTTGCACAACCTCTCTGAACCTCAGCTTCTCGTCTGTAGACCAGGGACTCTGCCAACGCCCACCCCACTGGGCCATTGTGACGATCAAAAGAAAACCTTCACATGGGTTCTGACACAGACTAGAGCTCCAAAAATGGGACCTTCTTTTCCTCCTGGGTGGCCGCCTCCACTGTTCTAGTTTCTTCCAGGTCAGACAATGCATTCAATGTCTGCACAAACATGGTGTGGACACAGAGAGACTTCAAACACGTACATGCCAAGTGAGAGTCCATAATCAACATTGTGATGACCAACGCACTGTCCATAAAAATTCCCTCTTAGTGAAAACCATTATGATGCTCAGGGTCCCCCATAGTTACTAGATGGAATGATAGATATACATAAGATACTGCTGAGAGTGGGGTTGTTCATAAGCACAGGACTGTTGGCCAGCTCTGTGTAAAGGGAGACAGTGGCCCCATTTCAGCCTGAAGATACCCACAGTCTAGTAATTCAAGGAGTCAGAGAAAGCAACCAGATCATTACCACCCAAGTTCAAGCGCAAATGCGCACACGCACGCGCATACACAAGGCTTTCCATAAATAATGTAGCCAATCCCTGTCTACAAATCTTTTGTCATCTTAAAAATTTGTTTCTGGGAAAATGACATAAACCCAAAAAGACGTATCCAGCATGGACCTTAGCCATTTTTACTATGAAGATAGATTGATTGTCATCTGACACTACAGTGCAGATATCATGAGGGTCTCTCTTTCTCTTACAATCTAGATAAGACTGAATCAGGCTATGGAGAGTCTAGGTCCTTCTTCATTCAAGAGTCCTCTTATTTTCAGGGTCACCTCTGGCTCTTGGTTCCTACTTCTGCTGATTTGGAAACTTTCAGAAATTATCTGATGCCCCCCCAGTTTCTAATTGGCCAACCCAGCCTGGAAGCCAGAAGGCAAGGGTGCCCTCTGATGTTGTTCACACAGCTCAGTTGTCCAGCAAGAGATAAAAGAGTGGATCTGAGGACACTGGAATGACATGGAAGTGTGTGCACGAATGCAAGATGCTGTGTGGGCTTGGGAGGTGGAGTACTGTGTGTGTCTGTAGGAGACTCGGTGTGGCAAACAGCGGTGCATCCGTTATCTTTGAGGAGAGGGAAGAGAGAAGAAGCATGGGTTCTCCTTTCTGTGTTTCTTTTTTTAAATGTTTTATTTTTTTGAGGAAGAGAGAGAAGCAGAGCATGAGCAGAGAAGAGGCAGAGAGAGAGAGAGAGAGAGAGAGAGAGAGAGAGAGAGAGGGAGATACAGAATCTGAAGCAGGCATGAGGCTCTGAGCCATCAGCACAGAGCCCACTGCAGGACTCTACCTCACGAGCTGTGAGATCATGATCTGAGCCGAAGCTGTACACTAAACCGACTTAGTCACCCAGGTAGCTCTCCATATTTCTAATTTCTTTCCTCAAATGGAATCTTGCACAGGGCTAAGCTAGACAGTGGAGGAAAGCAGTTAGCTGGTTGATGTTTTTCTGACTTCTTTCTACAGATTTTGAATTCTCTGGGCTTCATCCAGGTGTATCACTTCTATGGAGCAGCAAGCAAAACAGAGAAGGAATGGTGAGTTTTGATGAGGATGGAGAAATGAAGAGAGCCAATCTCAGAGCCTTCCTGTAAATTCAGACCAGAGGGAAACTTCTAGTATTCAGGATTCGCCTGAGAGGTGGGTATCCAAGGAGTGAGGATATGGAATACCTTTAACAATTTTTCGGAGCCCCTTCATCTACTTCCGAATGAGTCCTGAACCACCTTCACACGTGCTCCAAGGGCTATCTCTGGCTGGTCTCCTCCCTTTTCCATACTTCTTTGGTTCCTCATCACATTTGTAAGCCCTTTTGGTTAATGACCTAATTTTTACCCCAATTCCAACCTCACATTCCCCCAAAACATTTCTTTTCATTGCCTGTGTAAAGTGTCTTGCCCCTAGGGACATTACTCAGGCCATATTAGTCCTTGAGAACCAAATCAAGAACAGGGTGCCATATTTTAGAGATGTTGTTCAACTTCCTACTACACACAACTTACTCCCTCAGCTCCTTTACTCTGCTCGTAGCTTTAGGAAAGACGCCCCTGCTTACCTGTGTGATGTTACATTCATTGGCCACAGCCAGTTACATATGGGGTATTTACTTGACACTGGGAGAGACAAGTTATTGGTGCCAGTGCCCACTTAAGTTTTTGATGGCCCAATTATTTAAACAATCAAGGGAGTTGTGAACTGAGTCAGTTAGTGTGGGACTTAGAGAGATGTTCCAAGATCTCTTGCCAGGGAGATCTCCATAGTTGCCCTACTTCTATCCTAAGCCCCATTTGTTCAGGTCTATAAACTTAAAGCAGAATGCAAACCAGACTTTAGATTGCCTAGAGAGGCACCATTTTCTTTGTCTGATGTTCCACGTTGAGGGTTTGGTGGAGGTTATGATTGCCTGGCTGAAACCAAGGAGGCATTTAAAGACTAAAGGCAAAATAGCCAAGGTCATGGGATTAACCCTGTGGCCAGCTTCTGGTTGGGACCACACTGCCCAAACAAGTTTTTGTTTTTTTTTAATTTTGTAATGTTTATTTATTTTTGAGAGAGAGAGAGAGCATGAATGGGGGAGGGACAGAGAGAGACACACACACAGAATCTGAAATAGGCTCTGAGCTGACAGCACAGAGCCTGATGAGGAGCCCAGACCCCCATGATCTGAGAGATTATGACCTGAGCCAAAGTTGGATGCTTAACCAACTGAGCCACCCAGGCTCCTCACTTTTATGTATATATAAAAACCAGACATACGGGGGAATTAGGGGCATATATATATTTATTAGGGGTATATATATATATACCCAGCTATACAGGTTTTATTTGTACTATAAAATAATAGACATTTTCAGCTGATGGCCTGGAGGAGAACCCTATAGTCAGTGGGGACAAAGACAATTCCAAAAGGAGTGGGTATCATTTGGAGCAATGGCTTTGTGTGGCCCCAAACCTTGGGCTCTGAAGTCAAATTAAATCAAATACAAAGCTCCAACACTTTCTGGCTGTGAAATTAGGCAACATGCTCAAGTTCACGTATTTATTATTAGTTTATGGGGCAAGTATCTCTCGAGCTCCCCCTAATGTACCTGACTCAGCATTAAGTCCTGGGGCCACAGCGGAGAGAAGACAGATGAATTCCGTTTCTATGAAACCTCAGCATCATGGGGAACGTAGCACCATAACCATCGTGTGAACTACCGTGAAGTCAGAGCGGTGCCTCTGGACAAGGACACCTTCAGCTTCCATCAACGTGACGCCTGTTCTGTCTGGTCTTAGTAAAACAGCTTCTGAGCAGCTTGCTGCTTCCTAGATCTTGAACTGCTGGCTATTGTCTACATATCTTCTTCAATATCCAAAAAGTTCTTACTGAGCATCAATTGCCTGGCTGGCCGTGTTCCAGGAGCTCAGAACCCATTCATGAACAAGACAGAGATTCCTGGACTCTAGAAGTTATGAGACGGAGCCAAACAGTGAATCACTGACATAAGAAAGAAGCAAATTAGACAGTGTTTTAGTTCGGGTGCGCCCACAAGCAGACCCCAAGGAAAGGTCTTGGTGGAAGAGGTAGACCTGAGACATGATCCCAAGAAGCACAGATGAGGAGGAGGAGAAGAGGAGGAGGCAAGGCTGGGAAGAGAAGAAAGACGATTAAAGGTACATCCACGAGCAGGCTACCACCACTAGAAACTGGGATGCATTCCACCAGGACCTTCAGAGAGACTGTGTGGTGTCACCTCAGAATCGACCCCCTGGGGAACGGGAGGCTGGGGCACGGATCTGCTGACAACCATCTCCCATTGGTTGGAAATTGTCCCCAAGTTGGTGATTCCCTTATATGTCTGGTTGCCCCCGTTTGCAGGGCAGCACAGGCTCTGTGCCAAAGAAAACCCTTGGACAGTGGAGAAAAAACTCCCACATGGTTGAGGTGGTACCCCCTGTGGAGGACTCGGGTGGGCCGTGAAGAAGGGGGCAGGCATCAGGAGCATCTGCTCCCTGTGTGTGTTGGAAAGTAATAGTGTATGCTGCTAGCCCCAAGTCCAAGCCAGACCATGCTGAGGCAGGGCCATGACCTCTGAGGTCAGCTTCATGGCTCCACCCCCTTCAGGGGCCACCAGCAGAGGAAATATACCCCCTCCTCCAGGCAGTAAGAGGACTGCATGGGGACCACCACCTGCTCTTCAAGTTCAACAACATCTACAGTCAAGAAAGTAGAGAACCTGAGAGTCCAGTCCCATGGGGTGTCCCTCGGGGTCATGCCTGGACGCTCTCAAGCCAAAGCTGTCCAAAAGAGCTCAGAGCTTTGGGACAAATCTGGGACTTCAGAGTGGGCCCTGGGCATTATCAAGACCAAGAACACCACAGAGGGGAGCAAATCTTTCCCATAGGATGGCTCAGGTAAAGGGTCACACCTCTCTAATCTCCTCAAGGAGGACCCATTGCTTCACCTGGGTTCCTCAGACAGGGCCCCCAAACCCCCCCCTCCGAGCTCTAGACAATAAGATCCCAGGTGGTGTGAGTCTCAGTGGCAAACCCATGACCTGCTGCTTCTGGGGGAAACTGGCAAATTTTCAACCTTTTTTTGCCTTTTATGGTTTATTGTCAAGTTGGTTTCCATATAACACCCAGTGTTCATCCCAACGAGTGCCCTCCTCCATGCCCATCACCCCCCTTCCCCTCTCCCTCACCCCCATCAGTCTTCAGTCTGTTCAAACTTTCAACATTTTTAACCAAAACTCACAATTAAAAAAAATTACACGTCAATCCAGTATACACCTATATAAATAACTTAAAAAAAATACTTTATCTCGTATGTGGAATTTAAGAAACCAAGCAAACAAACAAAGGAAAAAGAGAAAAACCAAGACAGACTCTTAACTATCGAGAACAAACTGATGGTTACCCGAGGGGAGGGGGCTGGGGGGACGGGGGGTGGAATAGGGGAAGGGGATTAAGAGCACACTTACTGTGATGGAATTCTTGGATCATTATATTGTACACCTGACACGAATATATACTATATGTTAACTACAATGGAATTTAAAAATATATAAATTTCATGTCATCACGTTATCTTTACCCTTACTATTTGTTTTATAGTCTGATATTGCTGTTATTTTATGTCACATGATAGTACATTTTGTCTTTTAAAATGCTGGTCACTGGGGCACCTGGATGGCTCAGTCAGTTGAGCAGCCGACTCTTGATTTCAGCTCAGGTCATGATCCCGGGGCCATGGGATCGAGCCCCACATCAGGCTCTGTGCTGAGTGTGGAGCCTGCTTAAGATTCTCTCTCTCTCTCTCTCTCTCTCTCTCTCTCTCCTTCTCTCTCTCTCTGAATCTCTCTCTCTCCCCTTCTGCTCCTTTCTACCTCTCATTCTCTCTCTTGCTCTCCCTAAAAATAAAAATAATAAAAATAATGATAAATTAGAATAAAATGCTGATCAAGACTCCCTAATTAATTTCACAACTGACTTTCTATCTAAAAATTGGTGGCACCCCTCAATTTAACAATGAGCTAGCAGATAAAGGATTCAATACTGAAATAGGAGTTCTAGATGAAAATAAGAAAGCCTGCCTGGGTCCCACCCAGCTGCATCCCTTGTGAGCTGGGCAGCAATATGAAGCTCAAGTTCACCTGAATGTCAGCTTTTCTTCAGGAAAGCTTTTTATTTATTTTGTATATGTGACACAGAAAGGGTGCAGAGCACATGCGAATGCCCCAGCAAAGCTAGCATCCCAGAAGTCCCCCGGAACCTCCTTCTAGGGACTTCTGTCCCATCCGCCCAGGGCAAAAGGATCTTGACCTCTAACACCAGATATTAGATTTGCCTGATTTTAAACCCTGTAAGCGTCGAATCATACAGGGTGTATTTTTTCTCTGACTTCTGTTCGGTGAACCTAATGAGTGTGAGATTTTTCTGTGTCCCTGGGTGCAACCAAGTCAGTCCCTCCTCATTGCCATGTACTCGTGCATGGCCCGACTAGACCATCATTTCCCTTATAAACTCCGGGCCTTTGCACTGCCTCCCACGTGGGGCTGTAAGTACCACTCCGAATGTTCATCTTGGATCAACACATATGTTTGTTTCTATTCGGTATTTACCCGGGAGTGGAACTGTCAGGTCACAGAATCTGTATACGTTCAGCTTTGGAAAATATTAACCAGATGTTTTGCAGACCAATCCCAAAAAAATAGGAATGGTTAAGAGGTTCCACTTTCTCATACTCAACATGAAAATAGTTTGTAAAGAATCCCATGGGGGGTTAAAAATAAATATTCCTACAGCTGAAATTACTTACTCTATTGAGGAGAAGAATGTCATTAAGACTGGCCCTCCCGTCAGCCAATATCCAGGCATCTGGGGAAGCCCCGAGGAAACATCTTCCTCGTTTGTCACTTTAAAATTAAAACATGCCATGCGGGTACATCCAGAGGACAGCAAGTGTCTCCAAAGCCATCTCCAGTCCCCCCTGAAGGAGTCTCTCAGCTCAGGTTTCCAGAAACCCACACTTCATCCCCACCGTTTTCAGGCTATGGTGCTCAGTATACTTTGGAAGATGCCAGTTTGTCAGAAGCGTCAAAATCTGGGGAGGCCATACGGAGCAGTTGTTGGAGACATGAATCCTGGAGTCAGACACAGATTTTGAAGCTTGAGTCCTAACAGGTGACAGTATTTCGCCTCCTGTGTCCTGGCTTCTCCGTCTGCAAGATGGGTATAATAATGATAGCTCCCAGGGCCCTAAGGTGGTGGAGAGGGTAGTCTGGGACATGAGCAGCAGTTAGCTTGGTGCTTAATCCTCAGTAAGTATTAACTGCAATCAGCATCATCGCCCCAATTCTTCTTACTTGCTTGCTGAGTTCTGAGCAGGGTGGCACGCAAGCTGTGCCCTGAAGGTGAGCCCCCCGCCCCGTTGGATCCACCCTCCCCCCACCACCTGCTTTCACGGGCCATTAGGGCCTTCGTTCTTGCACCCCTGGCTCTCAACAGTAGCGAGTGTCCAGGCTGCCAGTGCCAGAGTCACATTGCGCTGAGCCTGCTAATCCTCCTTGCTCTCAGATGTGGTTAGCTGGGGATGGAAACGGCAAGGGGAGGGGTGAGCACGTTGCAAACACAGGGCTGCCTCAAGTTCGCAGCCAGGAGCAACCGGGAAACAAATTAGTTCAATCCCAGAATGTAAACCAGCATTGACAGAGATGCATGGAAGGGCCGTGCAAGGAAAACGCGCTGCAATTTCTCAACCAGTTAGCAGAGGAGTCAATGCCACGGGACGCAGGCCCCATGGAGGACCCCGTGTGCAGCAGCAGGTGCAGGCCTTGGGACCTGGGACTGCCTTTGAGCCTCTCAGATGCGTCAGGTGCATGCCCGGCTTTGGGGCGGGGGAGGGGGGGACTGGCTGTCATATGTAGCTGGTCCGTGCACTTTGGTGCCCGAAAGTCCTACGTTAGAGCCTAATTCAGGGGCTCAGAATTTTAGGACGTGGGGATCATTTCATCCAGAGATTTCCACAATAGGATCCTGTGAATGTGCGCGGGGGGAGGAGGTGCTGGAGGGATGGAAAAACAGTGAAGTAGGGGCAGCTTCAAACAGAGCTCTCGTCTGTTTCATATTAGGCTGAATCAGATGAAATTGTCATTTTTGTTGGTCAGAAGCAGGACATCGTTAATTTCACATGGCTCAGTATTGTATATTGGTGTTTCGTGGAAGGCGCCATTTGAACCAAGCGGTCTGGGGTCAAATGCACTTGATGTGTCCAACCCCTGGGTTCAGATGGGAAGCGGGTCAGACGAGATCCAGGGGAGGGCAGGGCAGTGAGGTGCGGTCCACTTCTCCAACCCCGACCCTAGCACAAGGCCTGCCATACACTGAGAGCTGGCGATGTGCTTGAATAAAGCAGGTGTAAATTCCATTATGGATCCTTTCCTTATTCATCCATTAATTCGTGAGTGAGCACTCATTGTACCTAATGTGTTTCGGGTACTAATACGTATTAAGTGCTGGGTTACAGCAATTAAGCAGATACACACCCTCCCTAAGGCCGTTTAGAGTCAAGTGGGTGGGACAGACATTGGACAGACAATGCCGGAGAATTTATTACAATTGTGATAAACAGACAGGGAGGAAAGAGTGCAGGGGTCCTTGAGCCCTCACTGGGTGCAAAGTGCCAGGCCGGCCTGCACAGAGGGCGTGGTAGACAGTGCACTGCTTTCAAGGACTTGGCAACCCTTGGAAAGGCTACCCTTTCCTTTTCTGCTGAGCTCAGGTATGGCCATGTGCATTGTTTAGCCAATGAAACATGGGCATGAGAGGGTGGGGGAGTGTATGGGTCTTTTCCCGAGAGAAGATTCCAGAGTCCATGTGTCATGCTCTCTTTTTCTTCCGCTACAACTGCTGTGTCCTTAGCCAGAGTCCTGGAAGGAAGGCCACACGGAGCGGAGTCCTAGACCCGCTCACCACGGATGTGAAATGTGTGCAAGGAATACACATCCATGCTTCTAACCCCCTGAAAATCTTGTTTAGATTGTTTACCTCACATTGTTTCCGCATAAGCTTCACTGACACAGTGATCTGCACACTCCCGCTGGAATCTAGTATGAAATCATGTCACAGTTTTCTATAGTCTTCCGCTCTGGCAAGGACTCTGCTAACGAGGTGCGGTAATTGCCGTGAAAGAAGGGTGAGATGGCGCCCTGGCAGGGAAGACGGGGTAGCCCACTTTCAAGTCAAGAAGGAGGGCATCCGGAGCACAGCCCGCCCCGGGCCAGAATGTCCAATCCATGATCATTACTATAATTATCACTGTGTGATTCTAGTCCAGCTCACATCTGGGGAGAGGCGGGCAGGCAGCTCGCACTGGAGCCCATCATACTATTCAGCGCCTTTCTTCCAGTGCCAGTCATAGCCTCACATGCTGAGGGACTCATGACCAACAGACGGGAATACTTCTTTCTCTGCTCGAACCTTTTTCTTTTTTTACCTTAAACATTTTTTTTAGGTTCATTTATTTATTTTTGAGAGAGAGAACATGAGCAGGGGAGGGGCAGAGGCAGAGAGAGAGAGAGAGAGAGAGAGAGAATTTCAAGCCGGCTCCACACTATCAATGCCCCACACAGGCCTGGAACTCACTCACCAGGAGATCAGGACCAGAGCAGAAACCAAGAATCCTGTGCTTCACCAACTAAGCCTCCCCAAAGTCCACCTCTGCTCTAATTTTTAAAGCCCCAGAAAGGACTTCCTATTGGCTCCCTTGGGATCACACGTCTGCCCTTAAACCAATCCCTGTGGTCTCTGGGGAAGACCCAGCTGAATGGGCGTGCCCAAACTGGGTCCTATCTTTCTATTCAAATCTGCCATAGGGAGAACAGAGGCCAAAATAATTGTGACAGGCAGGCAGCCCCACTTTCTGCAGTCGTGTACGGAGTACCTACTGTATAGAAGACTGTATCTGGCACCGAGGAGGGTTATAGAAAACATACAGAGAGGGATTCTAGCGTTGGAGGAAGCAGAAATCAGAAGAAGGAATCGCCTAGATCTTGCCTAGCCGAGCCACATGGATACTTCCCTGTGATTCCCTGCTCCTGGAATACAGCCTTCCTTCCAGAAGGCTCTGGTCCCCACGAAGCAGCTGGCTCTCCCCCTTCGCCCACCCCCAAGGAGTTAGAAGGCAGTGCGGCTCCCTCCAGGGCCTGGAGGCCAAGTTGGATGGGAAGGAAGGAAGCTCTGTGAGGCATCTTACAGCTCTCTCCCCTCTGCACTGCACCCCCCCACCCCACCCCAGCCCGCACAGGCACCTGTCTCTTCTTCTGTCTATAGTGCTGGGCGGCCGCTGCATCTCCATCCTTCCCTGGGTGCCCTCGGGGCCACGGACATGAAGACACTCAGCTCTCGGCTCTGTGGCCCCACTCTGCCCACAGTCTGAGGCTTCACACCGTAGGCCCTGCGGCTCAGGGTGTAACCAGAGCCCTGACACTCACCGGTAGGGTAACCCGGGCTGTTGGAGCAGCTGGGATGGAGCCGAGCAGGAAGTAGCATAAAATGTGGCCACAGCGAGCTGAAGACATCAGTGTTGATGTTTTCCAATATGACAAGAAGTACAGGTGCGGTGACTCACCCAGGAAAGACCCAGAAACCCTGAGGCGCTTTGGGCCAGTCCCCCGGGTTTGCACGCTGGCTCCCACGGTGCAGAACAGCACACCTGCCAGCCGACCAGGTGATTGATGAAGGGCTGGGACAAGTCCGGGCTGTCTCTTACATCAGGAGACCAAAGCTCTTCCAGAAGCAGCCCAAAGGCTTAGGTCTCACCGGCCAGATCCAAGTCACTGCAGAGCAGCGTCTTCAAAATGGAAGACAACAGAGTGTTGGGGACACCTGTTGGTCAGATGATTAGCCTCGTGTGCTCCAGAGTGTTCCCTCTGACAGCGCCATGTATGCGTGTGCCAGGGCTGCCATCATTAAATACCACAAACCGAGTGGCTTCAACAACAGAAACTTATCGTCTCCCGGTCCTGGAGGCCTGAGTGTCCCATGCCTCTCCCTTGACCGATGATGGCTTGCTGACCAGCAGTGGCATTCCCCGGCTGGTAGAAACGTTACTTCAACTCATTCCTTCGTCTTCACGTGGGGTTCATTCTTCCTGCGTGTGTGTCTGTCTCCAAATTTCCCGGAAAACCAGTCATGTTGGGTGGGAACCCACCCTAATGACTTCATTTTACTTTTTTTAATGTTTTATTATTTTTGAGAGAGAGAGAAACAGAGAGAATGAGTGGGGGAGTGGGGGAGGGGCAAGGAGAGACGGGGACAGAGGATCTGAAGCAGACTCCATTCTGACAGCAGCAAGTCAGACGCGGGGCTTGAACTCATGAACCAAGGGATCAGGACCTGAGCCTAAGTCGGAAGCTCAACTGACTGAGCCACCCAGGCGCCCCAATGACTTCTTTGTAAATGGACTACTTCTCTAAATATCTCTAACTGAGGTCACATTCTGAGATACTGGGGGCTAGAATCTGAAGGGAACATAATTCTATCCGTAACACCCAGTTGCCTCATCTATAAAAGGAGCCTAGCAAGAGCTCCTACCCACAGAGCCATACGGGGGGTAAACGGAGTAACCCCCAGAAGGAGCTACCATAGTTCCTGATCTGGAGCGAGCCCTCAGCACCCAGCTATTACGGTGAGGGCTTCCCTAGCCACACACTCCTATGGCCGAGGCCCAAGCCTTCTAAAAGGAAGGCAGATCCAAAGAGGAGATGGATCCATTGAAATCCACCTCAAGTTTGCCAGTGTCACCCAAAATGATAGCCGAGATTTCCAGCCAACAGCCTGAGGGACAGGCATGACTCAAGAACTCGCTCGCTGGCATTCACGTCCCAGGATTGCCCCTCCCCCCGCCAGTTCAGCACAGCTGGGTGCCTGAGTCCGTGGGACTTTGGGGTACAATTCAGGGTGCCCCTCCATTCTTGGCAGCCTCAGCAGGCAGGTATTTCCAGAGAAGCAACCTTCAATAGTTCCAGGTGAAAGGTGGAATTGTAGGGCCCCCAGCCCCTGCCTGGCAGTCCCTTCTCTTCTGCTCAGTAATGGAGTTCACCTCCCCTGGGGGTCCCTTCTTAGCCCCCGCGAGAGCGGGACATGCTGAGATCTCGCAGGTTCTCAGGGGCTGTTCTCTCTCTGCGCCATAGCATTTTAAGTAAATTACAAGGCTCTTATCGGTGGTGGGGGCTTTATTGTTCTGCTAGGACATCTCCCTGTGTCAGAGAAACAATAACTTGTAAGTAGTACTTTTTTAGGTTTACCATGCAGACAGACTAATTGTATCTTTTAATCTGGGTCAAACTGCTCTTGCTTATTACAAATTGGCTCCGAATCCTAAAAAGAAGGGGGGGGGGGCAGAATGTGAAGAACATTTGCAAATAATTTAGAGGCAGAATTACCTTCAGACAAACATGATGTCCTGTTGGGTTTAAATGGTTCCCTGCTCCTCAGCCCGATGAGGCTCTGGCTGACCCCGAGGGAGACCGGGGGACAGAGAAGACCCTCCATTACGGACTCTAGCTGCTTATGTGGATCATGAACCAGGGCAATAGCACATAGGATCAGGTATGGCAGGCTGGGTGATTGTCCCCGAAAGCACTAGGTCCTAATTCCCGGAAGCTACAAATGGTGTCCTATTTGGGAAAAGGGCCTTTTAGAAATGACCGAGTTAAGGACCTTATGTGGGATCACCGGGCAGGTCCTAAATGAAATCTTTCTTAGGACGAAGAGGCAAAGGGGGAGGTGACCCAGACAGACAAGTAGGCAGAGGTTGGGGTGATGAGAGCTCACAGGCTAAGGAATGCCAGCAGCCTCCAGAAGCCGAAAGAGGCAAGGAATGGGCTCTCCCCGAGAGCCTCTGGAGGGACCACGACCCCGCTGGCATCTTGATTTGGGTCCAATAAACCTGATCAGGGGCTCTGGCCTCCAGACCGTGGGAGAATACATTTCCTTTGTTGTAAGCAATCGGGTTTGTGGAAATGTATCATAGCAGCCTTAGGAAATGAATTCACCAGGGGACTCCTGTCAGTGGCGCACCCCTGTGCCCAGGGGACCTTCCAAGCCTGAAGAGGCCCCCAAGGGACATGGAAAGTGTCCTGGAGAGCATGGCCCTTAGATTGGTGTCGTCCTAGGTTCTAGGTCCTGTGTTGCTCCTTCTTAGTTGCATGACCTCAGACAAATAACCTACCCTCTCTGAACCTCGGTCTCTTCATCAGTAGAACAGGGATAACCACAGACCCCCTAGCAGTGTTGCTTGGGGATTAAATGACACGGCAAACGTAAGCCAGAGCCTGGTGTGTCACGGTCTGACAAGCAACCAAAGTTATCCTTTTTCAAGAAAGGTTTTTAAATTTTTATTGTGAAACCTTCCTTGATGTTCTAGAGCTATTATCGGGGTGCTCTGGAAGTACCCTGGGGCACTGTAAACTGTACCCGTACCCCCCATGAACCCAGCAATTAGTCCGGTGCCACTTGCTTATGTTTATGGGCTCAGATCACTGAAGACTAATTTCTCCTAAGCTCAAAACAGTTTATGGAAAGGGTTGATGACAATGGACAAAAATGGAACCCAAGCCAGGAAGGTAACCCCTATATCAAGGGGGGGGGGGGCAAGAAAGATATATATCACCTAATTGATTGAAGGAAAAGAAAGTTCCTCTGATAAAAGTGATAGAAAAAAGAATTAGTCATATCTATGCAGCTCTTATCATTCATACAAGGTTAAGGCGAAGGTGGCATTTACCTATACAAGGTGTGTTTTCAAGGGTACTTCTGGCACTCCTAAATGCCTTCCCAGACAATAACTTTCACCATTAGAGATTTATTCCTTTGGCGAGTTCAAACATTTACCTATTGAGAGCTGGGTATCACCAAAAAGCCAATTCTAGCCATTAATATCTTGGTGCAATTTGTAATTTAAAGTCTTTTGGTGGCTTCCTGATGCTGCAAGAAAAACCAGAATGTCTTTTCTACGGCCTCCAGGGCTTGCATCGTCCGACTTCCTCCTTGCTTTCTTTGTGTTTCTTCTGATTGTTCCAATGTTTGATGGTCCCCACTGCCTTGGGTCTTTGAGAAAGCTGCTCTATCTGGTTAATAGGCTCTTTCTGCCAGTAACCCTTGAACTCTTGAGGACAGAAGCAGGGGTCTGCTGCTCATTTCCGGATTTTCAGAACCAGGGTCAGTACCAAGTGTATATCTTACTTATTAAGTACATGTTTGTTGAATGAATGAATGAAACCAATGTTAGAATGGCAGCACTGAAAACATGGTAGAATTTCATTTGTTTTATGTAAGGAAGAGTGGAAAATAAATGTCAAGGTTAGAAAGAAAGAGACAATGCTGCAGACAGGCTGCTTAATAAAGATTATGTTTGGGCTGCGTATCAGAAAAAATAACAATTGCTTAAGATAAATAGGAAGTCCTGAAGCGGGCTGGCCGAAACTGGCCCAACGCTGTAAGGATGATCAGAAACCAGTCTCCGGCATTTGTGTTCCATCAGTTTTATGACAAGCTTCAATCCTCAAGTTTGCCCCAGGGTCCAAAAAGGTTGCTAAGGCCCCAGCTATCACATCCAGATTCCAGACAAGAAAAGAGAGCAAAGGAGTGACTGTTATATTACTCTGTCCCCAACCCCCACCCAACCACTTGTGTTTGCATCCCATTGGCCATGCCTACTGGGGAATGTAATGTTTTAGTTAGACAAATCGCCTGCCAAATAAAATGGTGAGTCTGTTGGTAAGGAAGAAGGGGAAAATGCCCATTGGAGAGGCAGCCAGTGGTCTCAGCCACAGGGGTTAAGGCCTTGGAGGAGGGATCCAAAGCAGTGTACTTCATTCATACACTCCACTTACTCATGGAGACAGACTGACCCCCTGGAGGCCGGATAAGAACCAGGAAGGGAGGAAATATGGGGATAATAGGACATAGTTCTCACACCCGGGATGGTCACATTCAAGTAGGAGGCGCAGGCTGGGAAGAAGCCAAATCCAGACAAAATGGGAGACTGCCAAATACTACAGATGTTGAGAGTAATTCTCTTTCCCTGGAGGAGGCGGCGAGTCCAGGAGGAAGCAGGAGACTTGGTGGATGGGTACAATTTTGCCAAGTAGGAAGCTTGGCAAAGAACCCATTTCGGTGGCATAAACAGCTCAGGCAGGGACAGGGAGGTCACATAATGTGAGCATCCAGAGGTGAACATTAGCAGAGACAAGAACCCAGCAGCTGGAAGTAGCCCCAACAATCAGTACTGGGTTTCTCACCATCGGTCCCATCCGGCACCCCAGTTTTCCTCTCACGCACCCTGGTTTTTACCCCGGAGTCAGGTAAAATGGTAAAATGTTTTGCTCAAAGTGTACTTACTTGGAAAAAAAGTTTCCTGAAGGCTTTATGTACTGCCTCTGTCACTTAAACTCTAAAAACGTTAACATTTTTCAAAGTGTCCAGGATATGTACGTACAAGGGTATATGTTATTATACAGATTGTGCAGTCTGCCTTTTGTTTGAATATTTGAAAGAATTTAGTCTTATGTGTTTTCAGACTTAAAATCTTTTAAATTTTGTTTAACAAACCCTTTGTGTATCAAGGTACTCTTTCCCTCCATTGTAGAATTTGTTTATAAAAATTCATTCCTTAAAAAAAAAGTAAATAATAAAAAATTTTTAAAAAATTCATTCCTTGAAAATTTTGGATCCTTTCTAATATTAGCCCCAACATTTGTACTATATTGCTTTTTAATATGTTGAAAACATTTTTGTAAATCTTATTCATCTGGGTAATATACCCTTTTCCTCTTGCTTCTTTTTCTTACCTGGAAGCAAGAGGTGATAGCTGGAGCCTCAGCAACCTTTTTGGAAACTATAGGATAGAAGTCACATGGCCTTCTATCTGTGTCCCCAGTGAGTCTATCCTTCCCCACATCAGGCAGGGCCTTGGCTTATCTCTTCCCTTTGCCTCGAGAGTCTTTTCCACTCTTTACCTAGTTGGACATGTCTCACCTTCCTCATCTCAGATCAAACATCGCTCCCCATAGAAACTGTCCACACTGTTCTCTCCAGAACAAGTCCACTGTGTCCTTCTCACACAGCGCACCTTACTCTGTGCTTCATGACATTTATTACAGTTGGAGATACCTTTCCTTGTGAGATTATCTGATTAATGCTTGTCTCCCCCATTAGACATGAGCTCTGAGAGGCTGGGACTGGCTCTTTCGGTCTGTGGCTTGGAGAAGCTTAGCACAGAATGGGCATCCAATGGAGTTTCATTGGATTAATTGATGTGTGTGTGTGTGTGTGTGTGTGTGTGTGTGTGTTATAGCTAGACATTGACAGGGGGTTAATGTCCAATGAAGATAAAATGCAGAAAATTAATTGTGCTCTTGTATACTTTAATTCTGAGAGTTAATTGGTTATTTGATGAAAGCCTGCTGCCTTGGTCAGAGATGTTAGTACAGGCGAAGACTGGATGACCAGTGGTCTCCCGGCTTAAAATGGAAGGCGTGGAATCCAAGCATTTATGAAATGCAAATATCACTTAGCAAAGGTCTAGAGCCAGGCACAACTTCTGTTTTAGATGATTAGCTTTGGGCACGTCCCAGAATAGAGCTATGGAAATACCGGCCGCTTATTTACAGACAGACCGTCTCCTGTGGCTGGTCAGCTTCCATTTCTTCACCCAGAGACGGGAGAACCTGACTTCGCGGATTTCACTCGTTGGGAATTTGGGATCACTGCTCTCAGCTGGGCTGCAGTGTGCTCTAAGCCCCCTCAAAGGAAAGTATTTCCGGTAAATGAGCCCAAATCGCAAAATTTCAAGGCAGAAATTCAATCCAGGAAACCAAGGCACCCTACAGCAACATCGAAGATTCTATTTGTTTATAATTAATACATGAATTGCAAAGTATCAGCCATTATTCATCGAAGTAGGGGACTCCTGAGGGTATTTGTGCCAGGTAATGCTGGTGGCCTTCCTGGCATTTCTGTCTGCAGTTAAAGATAACACAACTACCTTTCCTTGAGATTAGCGTAAAAGGAGGGAAGGAGGGGAGAAGGAGAGGGAAGGGATCTGCAACTGATATTTGCCCAGGAATCAGTGTGCGGGTCACGGGGTTAAGTGCTCTCCACACCGCTTCCCTTAATTCTCCAGCCACTCGGAGATAGTTAGCGTTATGCTTTCCATTTCACAGATGAGCAAAACTGAGTTTCAGAAAGGTGAAGTCACCTACTGAAAATTGCAAGACCTTATTTGCAGGGTGTCAAATCCAGATCACGTCTGGCTGGAAAGCGCATCCTCTCCCAGCACATCAGAACCACACCATTTCCAAAGCCTACAAGCTCTGAACTTTATACGTGTACAGGGGCCTTCCAAAGATGAATGTAAGTGAGAAAGGTTTAAATGCTTCGCTGTGGATGTGGATGTGTGTGTGTGTGTGTGTGTGTGTGTGTGTGTCTGTGTGTGTGTAAGAGAGAGGGAAATGCCGTGTAAACCATACTGAGGTACCTCCTTTCCAATGAGAGCAGTTGGAAAATGTTTTCAAAGTCTGGCAAACCAATGCCAGTGAGGTGGTGGAAGAGTAGGAACTTTCTTACCTCTCTGGTAAACGAGTATATTGGTAAAATCATTCAGAAACACATGCTGCCGGCATCTAGAAAAACTGAAGATTCCGATGCCCCATGGCCCAGCATTTTCTCACCCTGGGTATATGCTAGAGAAAGTTTTGCACATTTTCATCAGGAGACATGTATAGGAATATTAGCTGCTACAGTGCTTGAAATGCAAGGGAAAAGAATCTAATCAAGCTAAGGATCCATTAACAAGACAATGGATAAATCAAGTGTGGTCTTTACTCCATGAAAGGCTGGGGGGCGGGGGGAGATAGGGAAGCTGAACTAGAACCCCAGGGCACAACATGGAAAGCTATCAAAACAACGTTGGGGAAAAAATAGTCTTCAGCTGCTGGAGGCTACCAACAGTGTTATAAAATTTTTTTAAGTTTAAAAGCAGATGGACGCATACAAATGTAGTGATGTTATCAAAACACGTATGGGAAAATTCACAACAGCGCTCAGCACCGCGAGGAAGGAAGGAAACTAGCATGAGGAAGAGACTTCGACTGTGTTTTCAATGTTTCCTGTCTTAAGCTGAGTCTTGGGGACCCCAATATTTACGAAAATACTCTCAGTGGCCTTTTTTTTTTGGCACACCTGAAATATTTCAGCACAAGATAATGTTAAAAGAAGAGAAGGGAGCGTAATGGTTTGATTTTCCATAAGAAACGCCCCTGGGGGAGGGGTGGTCCCTGTCCATGAACCGGGGGAAAGCCTATTTCCCAGTGCTTGGCCAGTGACACCCCCCATCGGTGGGCAGTCCTGCTAGCCTCACAGCCACACGTGGCATGGCCTGCAGGCAGTGTGTGTGGCGAGCCTCCCAGGTGGCCCCCGTGGCTTGTGGCAATGCAGTGTGCATTCCCCGGCAAGTCGTGCTCCCCCCAGGTGAGGGATGGGATCGCTCCATCTCTGTCACCTGCACAGAGAAGGAAGTGCCGTAGAGAGACAGATTAGATCATCTATTATCAAGTAGACAAAAGATAGACTGAGGGGGCACCTGCAGCTCGCCAGATGCTATATCCATCATCAGAGGGGTGGGAAAGGCGGGCCTTACCCACCTGCTCCCCCAGCCAGCCCAGCCCTTCCAGGGAAGAATTAGACACGAGACTGACTCACAGACCAGTTCCCTCAAAACCGGCCTGATGTTGGGGAGGGAGCCCTGCAGGCAGGGACAACTGCTCCTGGGCTATAAAAATAGCCAAGAAGAGAGGGTAATCTTGAAGGTTTGTGCACTCTGGCCAGTGACAAAACATGGTGAATATATCCCTTAGAACTTAAAAAAAAAAATCCTAGTCAATACTATAGCTGTTGTCACCATCATCACAATCATCATCATCATCATCATCACCATTACCATCATCATCATCATCATCATCATCATCACCATCATCATCATCATCACCATCATCACCACCATCATCACGATCATCATCATCATCATCACTGTCACCATCACCACCGTCATCATCGCCATCATCACTAACATCATCACCATCTCCATCACCATCACCATCATCATCATCACCATCATCACCACCATCACCATCATCACTGTCACCATCATCACTGTCACCATCACCATCATCACCATCATCACCATCACCACCATCACCATCATCACCGTCACCATCATCACCATCATCATCACCATCATCACCTTCATCACCACCATCATCAGTATCATCAATATCAAATGCTTCCTCTAAGACAGGAATTCTAAGAGTTTCACCTGCATTTTTTTCATTTATCCTTGGCAACATCTTTACAACAAAAGCACTATGAATGTCCCCGTGCTATAGCAGAAGAAACAGAGGCAGGGAGAGATGAGTAAACAACCTGAGGTCTCCCCAAGTGGACTCCCACAAACAGGCCATATCCTTTCACAGACATCGCTCCACAGGTGAGAGGTGGGGGTTTTGCTGTATTCCCAAGGCACCCTGGGCAGGGATGGCACATCTGAGACACCTGCAGCTGACCAGGCAACCCCCTAAAACACGAACCCTGAGGGGTTATACAACATCCTCCAGGACACGAAAGACTCTTCATAACCTTATGAATCTTTGGAGATGAGCATGGCTGTTATCAGAAAGCAGAAGCCTGGAAACACCTAACCCATTCCCACAGAAAGACCCCAGTCCTTGAGGTCTTGAGAACGCCCCTCATACTCCAGCTATTCTACCTGGTGGACTTTGGGGAGTGGGCAACAGAGAATGGTGAGCTTTACCATCACCACTCATGCTGTGCCTAATACCTATGAAGGGGATCCAAATAGACCACCCCAAAACATGCATCCTTGGCATATTGGTTATTTTAAGTTGGTTGTTTTTTTTTAAAAAAATGACAGCAGCACCTGGGTGGCTCAGTCAGTTAAGCATCTGACTTCGGCTCAGGTCATCATCTCACGGCTCGTGAGTTCAAGCCCTGCGTTGGGCTCTGTGCTGTCAGCTCAGAGCCTGGAGCCTGCTTCGGATTCTGTGTCTCCCTCTGTCTCTGCTCCTCCCCTACTCTCTTTCTCTCTTTCTCAAAAATAAATCAACATTAATTTTTTTTTTAAATTAAGAAAACAGCACACACAGGTGAAGCTCTGGAAACTGAGTAGAAGTTACCCTTTTATAAGAGGCATTTACATTTATAAAAGAAATATCCATTTTAAGGGCATCTCCCTTGCTACACCAGGATAGGGGGATGGTTCAATCTCTAAAAACTCTTATCAGTGGAGAAGGATAGAACTTCAATCAGCATCAGACTTTCCCCTGTTGACTACACTTTTCCTCCCCTGACTGCATCCACCTCCAATATCTTCATTTATCATTAGCTAAAGATAGTATTGAAGCTGATGGCTTGGGCAATTTGGGGGAGTGGCTCAGTTTTCCCGGGGCCCTCTCATGTATACAGAAGATACATATACATGCTCTTAAACTTTCTCTTGTTAATCTATCTATCAATTCAATTGTTAGATTATTATTACGAGACCAGCCTAAGAACCTAGAAGGGAAGAAGGAAGTCTTTTCCACCTCCTCTGCATTCAGAGCACTTTACCATCTGATCTGGAAACCTCTTTTGACATCTGCTGATACTCTGTTTCAGTGAGTTTGAGGGAGCACCCAGGTATGGACATTTATAAAGCACCCACAGGCTACAGGCACCTACAGACTTGGCACACACTGCCTTAGGCTATAGAAGTTTCTGTTATAAAGGAGACTCAAAATGGAGTCACTTGTGCTAAACAACGTGTAAAGTAAAAGACAGTTCCTAATTGCTCACTTCTGAGTTTTCACTAGAAATTAAGGGTTTCTATGGGTTAAAAGTTTGAACATATATAATTAAAACTACTTGCAATAAGGGAAGGAAATTTTTTTTTTAATGTTTTATTTATTTCTAGGAGAGAGAGAGACAGCATGAGCAGGGGAGGGTCAGAGAGAGAGGGAGTCACAGACTGAAACAGGCTCCAGGCTCTGAGCTGGCAGTCAGCACATAGCCTGAAGTGGGGCTCGAACCCATGAACCGCGAGATCATGACCCAAGCGAAAGTCGGACGCTTAACCGACTAAGCCACCCAGGCGCCCCGGGAAGGAAATTTTATGTGTGGTCAGGACTGGATAAGATTAGAATGAATTTAATGAATTAAATGAGTTTTAATATAAAAAGCAAGTCGGAACAAAATTAGAATTTGGTTTTCTCTCTGTTAAAAGGACAAACCTTTTTTATGTTTTAGTCTGATCTTGATAAGAAATTTTAATGGAGGAGCCTGGGTGGCTCAGTCAATTAAGCATCTGACTCTTAATTTTGGCTTAGGTCATGATCTCACAGCTTTTGGGTTACCCATGTGGGGTTCTGCACTGAACATGGAGCCTGCCTGAAATGCTCTCTCTCTCTCTCTCTCTCTCTCTCTCTCTCAAAAATTTATTATTTTAAAATAAATAAATTTTTAAAAATAAGAAATTTTTATGAAATGTTTTTTTTCTTTACCTTTTAAGTAATCTGCCAGGAAAGCAAAGATTTTGTGTTTTGTCAAAATAATTTCCTGTGTTGTTTTTATGAAGTCTTTGATTACTTAATAAAATTGAGTCTTCTGCATTAAAAGAGCTAAGTTTTACTTACAAATATTTAACTAGCTGTATTTGCTTGCAAAAATCTTTAATTGTCACTATATTTAAATGAGTAAGTATTGGTTCAGAGTGAACTATGATCCCATTTGACAAGTGTTTTCCTTTTGGCATTTTTACCAAATTTCTCAAAATCAAATGCTAAATGAAATCTTTTTGACCTCAAATTAACTTTGAGACTTTTCAGAGAGTCCTTGAAACATCTCAAAAGGCTGTTCTCTCTCCTTATACAAAAAGGGGGATTTTAAACTGATGAGGCATATTTGATATGTTAAATTACATGGAAAGTACTGAAAATAAGAATACTGAGCTCTCTTTCTATTGTATTTGTGTATGTTGTATATAGTCTAGAAATTATACGAGATTCCCAAAGTCTGATATGTCCTGGTATAATGTTTTCAGCCATAATCCCAGTTAATACCTTCGAATACTGTATGTTACAGAAGTAACCAAATTTCCTTATCAATTCCATTAAAAATAAACTCTCATCAGATCTCTAACAATGGACATTATTAAAATCTTTTGGGGGCACCTGGGTGGCTCAGTCGGTTAAACGTCTGACTTCGGCTCCGGACATGATCTCACGGTTTGTGGGTTCAAGCCCCACGTCGGGCTCTGTGCTAACAGCTAGCTCAGAGCCTGGAGCCTGCTTCAGATTCTGTGTCTCCCTCTCTCTCTGACCCTACCCTTCTCACACTGTCTGTCTTCTCTCTCACAGAAATAAATAAAAAACATTGAAATTTTTTTTTAATCTTTTGTAATTTGCAGACTATTATTGTTTTACTCTGATATTTTGCAAAAATCTTCCTGCAAAATACTTTGTCTTCAAGATTCAAGGAAAGGACTTTGGACACGTAAAAGTTTTCTGATAACTTTAAGATCATAAAACTTAACTGGGTAAGACTTTCCAAAACTAATGAAAAACCTAGATTCAAGCAGAATAGGAATTAATAACTTGGGGCTAAAAAAAACCTGAGGATGATTATACGCTTAATATGTCTTTTTGTTTCAAACATTACTGGTTCTTTAATGTTGTGCTTTTTCTAGATTTAAAGAAAAATTTTTTTCTCTTAAGCTATCTATGACTTTTAACAATTTGGTAAAGAATACCTTTGTAAGCAAAGATGATACATTTACTTTTTCTCTTTACCTGGTCCCTGCAGATTTTAGAAACTCTTTTGAGTACTTTTATTTCATGGCAATCCATTAGTTACTTGCAGACGTTTAGTAAGAATCTGTTCTTCTTATAAAAGGACACGGTTGAATCTGTTGGCCATGTTATCAAGGCTTTAGATGAAACTTTATATTTGAGAGACTCAGATATGACCTGGCCATTTTAAGGAACTAAGGTTGACTTTACAGAAACAATAAAGGCCCTCAAAAAATTCAGCCCAATACTTTGCGTCCAAGACTCATGCAAAGAAGTCTTAAAAAGAGCTTATATGGTCAGTCACTATTCTCGGGGCCCTTATATAAACAATCACCCAACGCTAATGCCAACAAATTTGTTTTACTGGGATTATTCCTGGGGGAAAACAGCGATAATTGTAAGAGAAAAATTATGTTTGCACCACTGTCTACATTAGATTCTAATCCTGTTAATCATCTTTGAGATTTTGTTATATATTTGGAACCTGGACCGAGTCCTGAATCCTTCCAGTTTCAAGTGTCTGACTATGACTCTTCCAAAGTAAACGTTTCCAATTTTCTCCCGCCCTCTGATGTGGAATCAATAAGAACAGAGACTGACCTTGAAGCTCCTTGACAGAGACTATACTGGGTCCTCCTCACTACCCAGATGGAAGCCAAACTTCAAGTACTTGAACCCCAGACTTACATCTCACAGCTGAAGAAGCCTCCATCTGACCTCCAGCCCTGTGCCAACACTGGAAACCTCCAAGTGAAATTGACTAGGAAGAGAAGTGGCCAACATCAAGGTTGTCAGCTTGCTGCCAAGATGGCGGATCAAAACTCCAGTTTCACTAAACACAAAACTCTTTCTTCTTTTTCTTTCCTTTACTCTGGTGCTGGCCTGGAAAGATAATACCGTCATCCATATGTCCCAGGTCACTGCTAAGGAATTTAAAACAACATTTTACTTTAGGCTTGGAGAAAACCTAACTGACTGCTGGTTTGAACAGGCTAATCCCTGCAATGAGCCCATTAAATGCCCTCTTAGCAGGAAGTGGTTTGTACCCTGACAGCATTTGTCCTTGCTGAGATGGTTCTCACTCTCCCTGGGCCTGTGAATGTCTAGATTGCTGGCATGTGGCTAGGCAATTTCTCTTCCCCAGCTTTCCACAAATCAACTAAGAAACCTCATTGGTTCGTTCCCCTGGATTTACATCATGAAATTCGAAAGAAATTACTAGAAGGCCTTCATGATTGAGGATTTCTCCGTTTGGTAGGACTATACTTCTTTGATTAGGAATAAATGCAAATAAGAATGTGATCAGAAACCTCTCCTTAACTCTTAAAGATATTACAGGACACATTGCTGAGACAAAGACTGCCCAAGCAAACCTTAGACTCTGCCGTGAAAGTTCTTGATAACAGGACTGCCCTTGATTATCTTTCGGCTGAGTAAGGAGGTGTCTATGCTATGGCCGACACCACCTGCTGCGTCTGGATTCACACTCCTAAGGAAGTCGAAACTCAGTTACGTAAGGTCACTGAGCAAGCCACACAGCCTAAAAATGCAACATCTTCATAGGGTCTTTCTTGGACTCATTTGATTTTGATTGGTTTGCGTCTTGGGGGACCATGGCTTCAACGTTCACTGCATTGGGACTCATCTTGCTTCATAGTCATAATAATCTCCCTGGTGTGCTGTATTTTCTCAAAAGCTTTAAATGCATATTCACAGCTGCTCACCACCAAGCAAATGGCTTTCCTAAGATTGAGACTCTAGAAAGGGACCAAAGAAAACAGCCAATGTAAAATGTAGGAAGCTGAAGCCTTGGCCTGTGAATATCATAGAGGTTGAGCAAAAACCATCATGACCCGTGAATGCCCCATAAAGGATCAACAAATGCTGTCAGAGCTACAGAGCAGTAGCTCAGAGTGGCACTAATGCTTTAAACTTTTATCAGATCTCTCGGTTAGACAGAGGGTCTGATCAAAAGAGAGGAATTGTTCAAAAGGAGACAGGAGCTCCAAAATGGAGTCACTTGTGCTAAACCCCACATTGGCTAATGAAGACTTAGTCTCTAACCTAATTGGAATTTCAACTCTTCAGGAAAATAGCATTTAACCTGTGGACGCAGAATTGCCTGGTCAGCACTAGCAAGGGAACCTATCCAGTAGGCCCTTCTGATCCTCTTAGAAGGACAACCTTCCCTGAAATGATAGCTTCTTTGCTAATAATTTCCTTTTAATGCCCCCTTTCCACCTTTACAAACTGTTCCTTTTCTATGGCTCTGTGGAGCTCCTTTCCACTTGCTAGATGAGATGCTGTCCAATACACAAATTGTCTAATAAAGTCAATTAGAGTTTTACGTTTAATAAGTTAATTTTTTAAAAATAATGTTTATTTATTTATTTTGAGAGAGAGAGAGAGCAGGGGAGGGGCAGAGAGAGAGGAAAAGAGAAAATCCCATGCAGCCTCTGTGCTGTTAGTGCAGAGCCCCACCCAGGGGGGGCTTGATCCCACAAACTGTGAGATCATGACCTGAGCTGAAATCAAGAGTTGGCTACTTAACCAACTGAGCCACCCAGGCATCTTTACTAAGTTGAATTTTTAAAATAGTCCTAGTGTGAAATTGGAAGCATCCAACTCACAGGAGAAGAAGGAGGAGATGGCGAAAAGAGAAAGATGGTAGCTTTACTGGCAGAGGAGAGAACTGTTTCATGGAAACATGACCCACTTATACATCCTCTTCTCCTCCCTTAGGGACACAGGTGAGTGATTGTATCATGTAGGGAGGAATTACCTTCCAGAATTTCACAAGCTAAGAACTGACCTCAGGTCCACCCTAATCTGGCCCAGACCCCCTTCCTTACTCTCCTGAAATCATTCCGTCCAGAGCCGGGTTCACATTCAAAGTCAGCTTCCATTGTCCTAACCACTGGATGCTTGGGCAAATCACACCTTCCCAGTCCAAGGAAAGTATATTAGTCTGCTTGGGATGCCATAACAAATACCACATACCAGGTGGCTTAATCAACAGAAACTTATTTCTAATGGTTCTGGAGGCTGGGAAGTCCAAGATCAAGGTGTCAGCAGGTTGGGTTCTTGTGAAGCCTCTCACAAGTTTTGTAGATGGTATCTTTTCCCTGTGTCTTCCCATGGCCTTCCTTCTCTGTATGTCCTAATTTCCTCCTCTTATAAGGACACCAAGTCAGATTGAGTTGTGTTACTCTAATGACCTAATTTTAAGTTGATTGTCTCTGTAATATTTATTTATCTTTGAGAGAGAGACAGAGCTTGAGCGAGGAAGGAGCAGAGAGAGGGAGACACAGAATCCGAAGCAGGTTCCAGGCTCTGAGCTATCAGCACAGAGCCCAACAAGGGGTTCGAACCCATGGACCTTGAGATCATGACTGAGCCAAAGTCGGTCGCTCAACCTACTGAGCCACCCAGGTGCCCTGAACTTGATTATCTCTTTAAAGGCCCTGTCTCCAAATACAGACACATTCTGAGGCACTGTGGGTTAGGTCTTCAACATATGAATTTTGGGAAGATACAGTTCAGTCCATAACAGAGGAGAGAACAGCTTGCAGAGAAATGCAGTGAGTGTAAGGTCATCTGACGATTCTTTGGTCCATTGGAATCATCCCCTGGGTTGACATTCCCCTCTCATTCTTTTCGCTCCCCCACACTCTCTAAATCTTGACATATTAGAAGCTATCACACTCACTAGTGATACTATATTTTCTCTTTAAAGCCAAAATTGGAGCAGATTTAAAGCATCACTCTAAGTGCAGGAGACGAGCCCTGGAGAATATTATTATCCAGTATCTACATACTATATCTTCCAAATTAGGCTCACCTGCATTAATTGATTAGCTCATGAATAGCAGCCATTAATTACTGGTAGACTCTTCTCGGAAACTTCTTATATGAATTTTTGGAATATTCACTCAAGACACGGTCAACAGAGATGCCCAAAATATTCTGGAATTCCAAGTGTTTAGAGGAGGCCTGGCCCAGCATTTCCCCCATCAAACTGAATAACCTGGAATTTATAAAACCTGGGGTTAGGGCTGGAATGGATACGAAGGAGAGAAGACAGAATGGAGTTGAGGGAGCACAGATGATCACAACTGGACAGACAAGAGCAGCCTGCCCCTCACCCCTCACTGAGCCCCACGTCTTTGATCATCTCCAGGGAGATGCTGCCCAGAGGTGGTCTCCTCCATAACCCCAGCGGAAGAACGAGCCCAAAACACCTCCTGACTGACCCAGTGATTTCAGCTAACAATATGGCATTAGGAAGTAGCATTAGGGAATTGTTCGCATGACTGGAGTAATTTTAAAAAGCATTTGCCAAATTCCTATGGACAATGGCCAAGGTATATTTTACTAGGGCCCTCGTTCCTTGGGTGAAAGCCTCTAAATGCACTGTGGACAGAGCCTACTAACCTGTAGTTGCCTTTGGGTACAGAGGAAATCTCCTACTCTGGGAAAGCATTGTCTGCACTCTACCCCCAGTCAGTGATCCTTGGAGAGAAAATGGTGCCCAATCATCTGCCAGAGGGATCCTGCCCAAAAGAGGGTCCCTAGGACAGTCTGGTGCATAGAAAGCACTGTAAAGCAGCTATTACTGTGATTCACTCTAAGCTCCATGGGGGTGAGGACTGTGCCTCTCTGGTCCACCATTGCTTAACACAGAGCCTGACAGGGTCCCAGAGTAGTGAGAAGAAACGGTGGGTCCCAGGCAGATGAAACTATGGTAATAGCAGCAAGTAAGGACCAGAATCGTGCTTTGTAAGATAAGAGCTACTTATCTCACACTTGGCGCTCATATCACGCCTTATGACTTGAGAACAAGGATTTATGTTGTATGTAAAATGCAATCTCGTAAGTTTACATACTATATTATTCCATGTACATAGCATTCTAGACGTGACAAAATTATAGGGTTTCGTGTACACAGAGCTGTCACATTTGTCCCAATGGCCTCCCCACCCAAATGGCAGTATCTAATTCCTCTTCCTCTATGCCATGGCTTAATCCAGTGTCAGGCTCCAGAGTAGGTGTCACTATCAGCTTACTGAATGAATAAATGAATGAATGACCAGATAGAGTCCAGGCAAGGAAAGCAGGTGGACAGAAAGGAATTCCAGGGAACCAGGCTAGACCTTTAGAGAGAAATTCAACAGTCCATAAGGTGAATCCAAAAGAGAGGCCAGTCATTAGCCCCACAATGACACTTCCAACCAGGAATTCTGTGGTTCTAAAGGGCCAGGGATTTCCAGGTGCCATTAAAACAGGTGAGTGGCTTCACCGGGCCAGAAGGCTAGAGGTAAACCTGCAAACTGGGTTCCAGAAATGGACCCATTTGCCCAGCAGACTCTGTTCTTTGCAAAACAGCTGCTCTAGGTTGGGGGGAGGGGGTGGTGTCTCTGGGAAGCCTGGGTTCCTTCCAGGTGCTAATCTAGAGCCAACTCTGTCCCTGGTCTTCCCCCCCTTCTCCTAGGTCCAGATGTCCCTTTGCACCCACTGTCAGTGCCTCCTGTCTTAGGAGTAGGTCTAAGATGCTAAGACTGCACGGTTCACATCGTCAACACTGCAGCTACCGGGAGCTGGATATGTATAGGTTCTTTGGAAACAGTCTGGAAATGGCTGAGCTGAGACCTTCCTGCCCAGCTCATGCAGAGGAGAGCAGGAGGTCTCATTAAGCTGCCTCCCCTCACCCCCTCCCTTCCTGGAGCCTGGTGTGCGGGGACCAGCCGTCGATAACTTGGCAGGGGAAAGAAATCTATGTTTTGAAGAAAATGGAGCTGAAAGCATTTAACCTCAAATCATAAACAGAAGCAATAAATTAGAGAGAGGCCAGGGAACAGGAAACCATAAGGGAAGAGGCCCATTCCCAGCAAAGAGGAGATGACAATCTTCATGGAGATGTGGGTGCCTGGGGCCAGGCGGTGGGGCTGCTGGGACCATTGAGGGAGGAGTCTGCCCCCGAGGGGATGTTCTGAGCCTGGCCTTCACTGAGTTCTCCATCCCATTATCCCCGGAAGCCCAATCCAAGGCAAAATCCTTTCAGGACGGTGAAAGGGACAGAGATCTCAGTGGGAAATGGGCAAGTTTTAACAACCCAGCAAGGAGTGCATAATGTAGGCTCCCGGGGAGAGGAGGGGAGAGCTTTTTGAAGAAAGGGTACATTTCTAGCACTTCTTCAGCGGCTGACTTGATTTGCAACTTTGGGCAACTCGCATCAACTCCCTGGCAATGCAACATGGACAAAATGGACATGGACAAATGTACTTGTACAACGTGTACAGAATGTAGAGCTGTTCTGAGGGCTTACTCTGGGCCCATTGAGGCAGAGACCAGTGACACGCAGCTCTAGATTTCCAGAGCTGCCCAGTGGAGGTGGGGGAGAAAGAAACACCAGCCTCTCAGCATGACATCAAGCAAGGCAGCCAGTAACGGGGTGTCCCACGTGAAAATGATGAAAAAATAAGTCAGACCCAGGTCACAAAGCAGCTTTACCACATCCTGCTTGATGGACCTTGGGCAAGATTTTTCTACCTCTTGGAGCCCGCGTTTCTTAGATATAAGAAGCAGGGACTTCATCATCTCTGGGGAAATGTGGTCAGCAAGGTCAAGTGCAGGAGTGTGAATCACACGGAAAGAAAGATTCAGAACGTTGTCCTGATGCTGCATGGGTGTGATCTGGAGGTTTTGGGGGTGGACTTCTAGAAGCCCTAGTGAGGGTTGCCTCGTCCACGAGCTAAAATCCGAAGAAGTGTCGGGCAGTGAAGCTATTCTCGCATTTGGCCCAGGATCGGCACTAAACAAGTGTTTGCTGAACGAATGAGAGAGAAAGTCAGAGAAAAAGCTAGTAAATAGGAGCATTACTTCAGGACTGACTTCCTTACCTCTGAGCAAGACCCTCAGCTGAACCCCTGAAAATAAAGATTTTATTTATTTATTTATTTCCTTGATGAACATATAGTACTTATTATGCATGAGGTATCATTCTCAGTGCCTTACCTGAATAAGCTCATCCAACAGTCACTACAACCCAGGCAGGTGATGTCACTATTATCCCCATTTTACAGGTGAAGGAATCTAAGCCCGGATTAAGAACTCAGCCTGAGGTCACATAACTGAAAAGGTAGCAAATCCGGCTTTGACCCCAGACATTTTGGCTTTGGGAAGTCACACTGCTACTCCAGGAAGGTCTCGTCCATCTACAGCAGTCAGCTCAGATGGGTAGCCCCTGAGAGGGTTTCCAGAGCCCAAGTCCTGCCTTCCTCCTCTGTTTCGAGTCAAGGGGCCCTCACCATCAAGCCCCCTCAATATTACTAAGTCCTCTCTGAGCCTGGGCTCATGGCTTGAGTCTATGGCAGTCTTTCTCTCCAGGTCCTCTCCGAAAAAGCCCTCTTACCCAGCTCCTCTCCAGGGCCTCAAGCAACAATGAATGACAAATAGGTCTGCCCTTGTGACAAGTGAGGCTAATCAGTAGTGGTTACCCACAATACTAAGTGAAAAAGTAATCAGGGTCACATTTGGACTCACCAGGAAAGATACCCTGGTCACCGATGACCCAATGGGCATAGGACACAGGTTTGCTGTCACTGACCTAGTTGAGTGTTAACTCAACCCCATGGCTGAGCCCGCAGTCCTTTGCCCTCATGACCAACTGGGCTGGACATCTTCCTCTGGTCACCTGTGAGCTGAGAGGCCATGATGCCAGACAGGACTCCTCTGGTTGCAGGTGACGGAAACCCAGCGCTACACTAACAAACACAGAAGAGGAAAGAACTGGTTCACATCGCTGAACCATTCCAGGGAGGATTTCTCACCCTCTTTTCTCTCTATTTTCTTCTGTAGTATCTCATCCTCGTGTAGATTCTCCAGCTCAGGATGGCAAAAATAAATGGCGGCCAATAGCACCGAACATGATCGGCAAAAGTTCCAGAATTGAGTCTCATTGGCTTGAGTTGTGTCACATGGCTCCCTTTGAACCAATCATTCCATCCAGGGAATGTTCTAGCAGGCCATGCCTGGGTCACATGACTGCCCCTGAAATGCGATGGGGTTTTGGGATTGGAAGTCAATTCTACTAACATCCTATGAATCTAGAGTGGAAGAGGGCTGGATCCCCACGGGAAACATGGGATAATTTTTCCCAAAGACTGGGAATGGATTCTAGGCTGGCAAACATCAGATGTCCACCATGACTTCCAGGTATTTGATCTCATTCAATGGGTATATTTAGTTCTTAGATCTCCCTCCTATTTTGGTCTATTCTCTGGTGTGGCCTGTTTCTAGTAGAACTAGAAGGTCAATGTAGTCCTGAATAAGAAAGAAACACTTGCCTGTGCTTTCAAAGGGAATAGATCCTGGTCATTTGTGTGCCTTTCCTCCTTTCCTCTATGGTGACATCAACTAGCTATGCTAGAGCTAGCTGCCTTCTTCCCAAGTTACCAAAAGAAGAGAGGCCAAATGTCAAAGGCCATGCCACTGGAACTGGTACCCTTATACAAGGGGAAAAATCACAGCGGGGTGGGGGCCGGGGAAGGGAAGGCCCAGGATTGGTCTTGAGGTCACCACTCCTGCATCCACTTCTCCACCACCACTGCCACCTGACTCTCCTGCCGGGTCTAGCGGGGGAAGAAGGCAAAGGAATGAGATGGTAGACTGAGACCCTGTTGTGGCAGATCTTGACTACCATGAGAAGGAATTTGGGCTGGTGCAGTTGAGCCAAGAAGCCCTTGTGGGATGAAACAGTGTTTTCAACGGGTCTTTCTGGGAGAAGTGTTTACGGGATGGATTGGAGCAAGGAGTCCCACCATCTTTGCAAACTAGTCCCTCTTGACCTCGACTCTCTGGGTTCTCCCTCAGAGAACTCTGCTGGGGAGATGGGTCCTCTGCTGGCCTTGAAGGTCACTCCCATCAGAAGGGAGTGCTGTTCCTTAAGAATTTTTTTTTAATGATGGAAAGATTTCAGATGCAATCACAAGTGTAGAGACTAGTCTAATCACTGCCCCAGCCCGTGCCCATTCCTGGGCTTCACCAATTATTAACTCAGGGCTACTTTTGTTTCATGTGCAGCCCCACCCATCCCCGCTCCACCCTGGATTACTTTGAAGCTAATCCAGACATCATATATCTTTAAGATGCCAAGATTGCGAGTGCCCCCAGAAGATCTGGAGATTCCATTCTTCTTGAGAGGAAAGGAATCCGGTCTGTTATTACTACGTCACTCAGCAAAGGAGCGTTTTGCCCTTTCTCCTCCACGAACATAGCTCTACTCTCCTTACGCGATACGATGCCTCTTTATGGAGGAAAACTGCGCTCTAGTTACACTTGTCCAGACACGCTCCGCGGGGCGATGGCAGTGTTCTCTCCCTGGGCCACCCCCATTGATTGCCCTCCTCTTGCCATCTTGCCCACCCCCAGCGCTGCCCACTTTCTGGTTCCGTAGCCTTGTTTTCTGGCATGCTCCCCACTCCCTCCCTCCTCAGGACCTCAAGACACACAGATGGTCCAGGGAACCGCGACGGCCTGAAAAACCGATTTCCCATTTCGGAATCCCGACACACAGCCATCTTGTTCCCATGCACCATACGAGCCCACAAGTTTCCGCAGATGCAGGAATCAAAGAGAGACTGGCCTTCTACAGTAAACATGGGCTGACCTTGCGCTTTCAAATTATATGATATGGCTGCCCCAGCAATACTCCTTGAATAACTAATAAATGCAAAAGAAATTTGGGAGGGGGGAAAACACCCCAACAAAAATTATTATTATTACCTAAAGAGCTAGAGAAAGATAGCAAGGTCCTTCTAAAGTTACAACATCATCTTTAGCAGCTGCAGGGTACATTAAAGCAAGAGGCCGGGGGAGGGAAGATAGGGCATATTTCAAAGCTGACTGTTGCAGTTACAAAACGCGAGGGGGGTGTTGTGTGGAATACGCCAAGTGTTTGAAGTGGACAAGATTTCTAGCATGTTGCCTTGATGCCTGTACATACTTAATAACAGATGTTTGGTCTCTCTAGGCAGATAATTGTCCTGCTGTAAGGTTGACTTGACCTGCCTGAGCCGTTCAGCTCCGAATGCCACAGCAGTAACAAATGATCCCAGCTTCTCTCTGTTTTACTAGGGGAATGCTCAGCCACGCTTCCTTTTAAGCACATAATTACTCGGCGGCAACTGAAACCCATACATCCCCCTCTCCTAATGGCCACGGAGCCATTCGGCCATAATTTATGGGGACAGGGTTCAAAGTTTTAATAATATTTGGATAATATCATTGCCCACACGTCAGTGGCGTCATGATGAATAGAAGGAGAGCAGGCTTATTTCGATTCCATGCATGACAGTGCGAGCGTTAACGACTGGGTGCCCGCCATGGCCTTTATGGAAACTGCCACCAGGCCATCAGCTCATGAATTATAGATCTGGGCATGAAGGATTATAAACAGCAGTGGGGATCACACAGGGACGCTTGTTCATGAGGAACTGTCCTGTTAGCGCCTTTTCCTTATGCAGATAAATGAATTGCAGGGAACACCAAAATGGCGTAAATAAACCCTTAGTGGATAACGTATTAGCACATCAACATAAAAAACCCAGTGCCGGGGCCTCCTCGGGGATATTTATGTTTATACTCTCTGCTCAAGTGGCTTCCTGGTTTTTTGGCTTCTTCCTGCTCACCTCATAATTCCTACCTCCTAACGGCACCTCTGGGCATGGTTCTCGGATGCTTGGCAGAGCCCGTTGGCATTGGTACACCAGGCTGCTCAGAGAACCCCTTCGGGGCAGGCAGACGGGTAAAGGATGCTCATCCAACTCAAGGCAGACTTAGGATCCCCTCGGCAAAATCATGAAGTACCTCCAACAGAGGAGCCCCCCACAGGCAAGGGCTCATGGAGAAAGAGTGAGCCTCTATGTCCTTGAAGAGCAGAAAGCAGAGAGATGGGGTCATCCATGAGCCAGGGAGGGAAGAGCCTTGAAGATGATTGAGTTCAACTCACACCACTGCCAAAGAGCAGGTGGGAAAAAATGAGACCCAGAGAGGAGAAGGAACTCCCCCCACCCCCAAACGATACAACTTTGTTGCCAAGCCAAGATCCCTGACTCCCAAGTGTTGCCCCAGGCGGCCTTATCTGGCCCGAGTTTTCTCTCCCCAAAATGTAAACATTCGACAGCAGTCCCAAATGATAGCGTTAAGCCTAAAACAACGTTTGCCAGCTTCCTCCTGTTAGTCTAGACTGACTCACCCTGAACTTTGACAAGACTCACGTGCCATGAGTAATCGTTGGACTTGCTCGATATCCATTTAATCTGAAGGATTTATTTGGAACGAACAGCAATTATAGCTGCACCTCAGAATAACTGGGAAACAGCACATTTAAATCTCTGTAAATAGCTTACTGGAGTTCTGAAGAGTTCCGTAGCTCCCCTACGCTCAGGTTCTGATCTTGAGCTGTGGAACAGACCAGGAGCAGAGCATCCTGGCTTCCTTCTCTACCGTGGGGCACTGTGTACAATGTGTTCTGCTTTCTAGAACATCTAAAGACATGTCGTCTTCTTGTTTATCTTGCCGGGGAAAAGGAGGTAGCCGAAAGACAGCAACATTTATTGAGCCTCCACATTTTCTGAAATTCTCACACAAAAACCTTATGAATTTATGAACACAAGTACAGATAGAGCCCTGTCGCCACCACTATAATCAGGATACAGAGCAGCTCATCACCCTCAAATCTCCCTTCTGCTAGTTTTTTAAAAATCAAACCCTCTCCCAACCCCTCACCCCTAACCCCCATCAACCACCGATCTGTTCCTCATCATTATGGTTCTGTCTTTCAGGAATGTCGTATAAGTGGAATGATACAGTATGTAACCTTTGGAAACTGGCTTCTTTCACACAGCATTATTCCTTTGAGATCCATCCAAGTAGTTGCCTGTATCTATAGTTGCGCTTTTTTTTTTTTTTTTTCTTCTGAGTAGTATTTGATTGCAAAGCCTCCGCTTAGAGTCAGGCGTGTACCAGGCACGTTATGGGATGATAATAACAGCGAACGACTGGGGAGCCCTGGCCTGGTGTTTCTACATATTCATTCGTTGAATCTCTCAACATCCCGCTGGGGCAGCTATTAGCATCGTGTCCATTTCGCAGATGGGGAAACAAGCCCTGGAGAGGTTACCTAGCCCACCCCAAGTCACACAGCAGGTAAGTTCAAGAACCTCCTGTAAGGTTAGAGAGCAGTCCGACCTTGCTTTTCATAAATAATCATAAATGTCTCTGGTAGGGAGATGAAAAATTTAACTCCCCCGGAAGTGCCAGTGACAGAGAGCATTCCCTTCCAGAAGCAGGCGGTGCTGGGGACTGGGGCTAAGGGTTTCCCCTCCCCCATGTCACTAAGGACCACTTCCAGGTTTTATACCCACTCACACACACCCTAGGAGAGAATGAAGCTTTACACAAATGCGACAGCTGATAAATAGGAAACATCCCCACCTCCACCCATCCTGCCTAGTCTCAGCGCTTGGGAAGGGGACCAGACCTGAGAATTTGGGATAAACTACCATGAATCCCAGGGCTGCCAATCTCAGGCCTCCAGTAAGGCAGTCGTCAACAACTGTCTTACCCAGCATCCTTCAAAGCCCTTCATGTCCCCCCCTCCACTTTTTTTGGAACCATAACTGCCTATAAACATAGATGTGGATTCTAGGAGTCATCTCATCCCAGAATTGGGTATGTGGGGAAACTGAGGCCCAGAAAGAGAATGGAATTGCCCAAAGACGTACAACCAATCAGCAGCATTTCCAAGACGATGGGCCCTTCCCTTCACGGACTCATTCACCCAACCGTCCATTCAATAACTACTGGACTGACTGTGCGCTAAGCACTTTTCTAGATGCTGGAGACAAATGGTGAGTAAGATACAGTACGTGTCCTCATAGGGTTATAGTTTGGGTAGGAAAAAAGACATGAAACAAAAGATCATGAACAAATAGATCACTTAAAGCTATAATAAAGACTGTAAGATTGTCTTAAGACTCACAGCATGTGCCCCTATAAGCCCCTCTGTTTCCATCTCCTGAAGGAACGAGGGTGAAGTTTCCTATAGCCACAGATGCCTCCATGGGCTCTCTACATAAGGTCGTGCAAAACTATACTTACATAGTTCAACAGCATTTTATTATAGATGTCGATGCTGCCTTCCAAATATCACTAACAACTTGTTGATGAGGCAAAGTGAAGTCAATTGGTCACCGCGGTGGAGAACACAGTCTTGACAGAGCTTTAAGAGCATCTGAAAGAGGAACAAATAAGGTGAGGTTTGTACCGAGATTCTAAACTCTGGCTTCAGGAGTTTGCCAAGAGGCAGGAGGGGGAGTTGGTTAGAATTTGGTAACTGCCATGATGTAATAATTTAGGAACTGATGGAAACAGCAGGGTGATTTGAGGGGAGGGTTTCGAAGAGTCTTAGAGTATAAAATGTTGTTGGATGTTTTCTACTGCAGAGTTTATGGGATATTCATGTAATGAACAATAAAGTTAATTGACTGGGCAAAAGTAGTCATAGAACAGTAATGTTATGCTAATGCAGACAATAGACAAATAAAACCATGTGATTTTACTGTAGATACTAAGCCATGATGGGTAGATGATTTTGGTTCTCCTAGAAGTAATACCTGTTCTGAGGGCGCCTGGGTGGCTCATTCATTGAAGCGTCTGACTTTGGTTGAGGTCATGATCTCACGGTTCATGAGTTCGAGCCCTGCATTGGGCTCTCTGCTGTCAGCACAGAGCCACCTTCGGATCCTCTGTCTCCCTCTCTCTCTGCCCCTCCCCCACTCATGTGCACCCACTCTCTCTCTCTCTCTCTCAACTATAAAAAAACACTTTTAAAGAAAAGAAAAAGAAGTACTACCTGTTCATTCTAAGCCAGCCCAAAGAGGTAATAATAATAATAATAATATCCCCCATTCCACGTCAATCAGTGAGTGTTAGGAAGGCATAAGGAGACATATTTTACAGATGTTCAACTCTCAAGCGGAGGGGGGCCAAGAAGCTCACCTGAGGCCTCTGGTTCAAAGCAAGAGAACCAGGATTCAAGTGCAAGTCAGTGTGTCTCCATCTGCATTCTATTGACACCCAGCTAAAGAAGGAGAAGATGAAAATTACCCATCATCCCATCATGCCATCACCAATAGTCAACGGTAACCCTTTGGTGATTACCATCTGAATCTTCTCTGTGCATATGTGAACATACATAATTTTAGTAATAGTTCAATTTGTTTTACTCAACTGTCTCAAGTTCTTTGATCAAGCTGTGTTTTTCTTTCTTGCTGGTCCAAACCTTGGTGCCTTTCTGGGAAAACACTGCAAAGTTCCTCTGGAAGCCCCCCTGCCTCTTGCACAGTTAGCCATACCATTCAAATGGGGTTTACCACCCTACCCTGCCCTCAGAGTGCCCACGTTACCCTGGTCTGGCCACTCGACTTGGACTTGAGTTAAAGTGATTGATTCTGGGAGTCATGTTATGCAAGCCAGGCCAATGAGAGTCTTCCTAGAAATTTTCTGAGAACACTGAGGAGGAAAGTCTTGCTCCTCACCTTCTTCATCAGCTCTACTGTTTCAACCTTTGTATTTGGGGTAAGTTGTTCATTCGGCCCTGAATGTTCTTTCTCCCCAGTCCAACTGAAGAACTTTACTTCAGATTGAAAAGCTCAAATTGAGGGTCTTCTCTGTGAAAGCTACTTGCTTCCCAACCACCACCACCTAAACCACCATTATCATCACCACTGCCATCACCTCCACCACCACCTCCAGCACCTTCACCATCACCTCCACCACCACCACCACCACCATCTTCTCCACCACCACCTGGACTGAGCTAATCATGCAGCCTTTGTGCCATTCCAGAAAGGTTATCACATACTCGCCGGGGGCTTTGCAAGCTGTTTGTGCAGGTTGTTTGTATACTCACTGGACAGGGAGCTCCTTGAAGACAGGGATCCTTTGATGGAATCCTGAGCCCCCAGCAGTTTGCACGTGGCCTTGCCCACAGCAGGCAGCACACGATCACTGACCGATGGAACGTGAGATTCTGGTGTGACGCAGATTTCTGCGCAAGCAGCTGTGGTAAGGTTCTCAGCTCACTCACAAGTACTATGTTGCTAATGATGATGATGATGAGGGGGAGGAGGAGGAGGAGGAGATCTATCACTTCATGCCAGTCATTGCGCAGGAGTCTGCGAATTGAAGGGGAGGCCTGGGCAGGCTTCCAACCCAGGGATTTCTCACTCGGTAGCCTGGGAACTCCTGGGAGGCTTGCACCGACCTTGGTTCAATCAGAGCTCCCGCCCCTGAGTCTTACCAAACAGGAACCGGAAGTCAGCCAATATTTGTTAAGTGAAATGAGTTTTATTCCCATTTATTTACTCTTTAACCTTAGAATGAGGTCCCCTAGTAGAGTACTTTTCAAATTTCAAGGGGTACGTCAGTAATTCCTTGGACGGCTTGTGAAAAAAACCTGATTGCGGACCCGCACCAAGAGTTTCAGATTCAGCAGGTTGGGGTGGGTCTGATTATTTAATTTCTAACAAGTTCCCAGACGGTGTTGATGCCGCTGGTCCAGGGACCCCAGTGAGAACCACACTGCCCCTGTGGGAGGTGGAAGGCACCGGGACTATGCACGGAGAAGCCAAAAAGGACCACACTTCCCCACTCCATCTTCTCCCATCCCGTTCCCCACCTCAAAGGGCCTCCCTGGGGTCCACCAGGGCAAAGGTCAGAGGTGTCATCAGCGTCCAGCCTAGAAGCCAGGACAGGGGCCGGGGCGGACCCTACCTGGGGAAGGGGAAGATCTCTGGGTCCGAGGGGCCTCCTGTTTAGCCAACAAACAGACGGGGCTAAATCCCCAACTGGACCTGCTTTTTCAGTAAACACGGTGCAGGGCCGCCTGTGTAAACACGCATTGTCTACTGGAGGATTAAGAGGAGCAGGGCCTGGGCTGTTTTTTCTTTCCTCCTTTCTTCCTTTTTTTTTTTTTTTAAGCACTGAGAAAAGCCATTAAGGGATTAACACCCCGATTTATGAAAATGGAGGATGATAAAGGAACAATGGGGTGGCAGCATTGTGTAAACGACATTGATTCATTTCAGAGACAGGACTGCTAACTGGGAGAAATGGAGAAATAAAGAAATAAATGGAACAATGAGAAGATGCTTTTACCAGCTTGTCATTAATTAGCCGAGAGTACAATTGTTTTATTGTCCTTTTGAAAAATACAAAATTGGTAGGAAAATACAAGCAGTGAGCGAAGTGATTATTCTCTGTCACCGGCTGACATCTGCTTTTCCTTTTCTTCCGAAGCTCTCGCCTCCGGAAGTGTTTCATAAGGTAGGAGAAGAGACATCTCCCCCGCTGCTGAAGAAGATTCTTGCGAGGGGTGGGAGTCCAATGAGCCTCCCCCTTACCTCCCCCCCCCTACTAGGACTCCTCCAACTTCTTGGCAGTGGAGGGTGGGCTCGACCCTGGTTCTTTCTGGCCTTTGCCAGTGAGGGAGTAGGTGGGAGGTGGCCTCCTGGGAGGTCTCCGTAAACAGGTGGGAAGGGACAGGCACCCGGTGGCCGGGGGGGAGGTGAGCCTCCAGGGGCAGGGAGACCAGCATGGTGTGCCCCCACGGGCCCCCAACCTGGGCTTGGTGGCTGGGCCAGGCCAGCACTGCAGGCTCAGATGAGTCCCATTTCCTATACGGTTGGGAGCAAAAGTTTGAAATATGCCCACATTGGGATGCATGTGATGAACGGGCTTCTCCAGATCAGGAAAGTGGGCTCAAATCCTGACAGCAATGGCGCTTCCAGAGCCGTAGACCATCCCAGCCTAGCTTTGGGGAAGACACAGGAACACAGGTGTGGGACCATGAGACTCTAGAGAAGACCCCTCCAGGCCTAGAAGCTTCCGGTAGTATGAGCTGAAGGGACAATGCACGGCAGAAGATTCAGGTCCTGGAGGCTGGCACACAGCCAGTCTGTGGGGGACTCCCGATGGATTAAGTTGGGCGTGTGCTGTCTGGACCGTCCTCACCCAGCCAGCCCTGGCTTGAACCGTGCAGTGGGGTCGAGCTGAGGCCCAGTCAGCCCTCCATGTGTAAGGGCCACTTGGAAACGGGAGCGCCCCGTGTTCAGATTCTGAGGAGTCCGATCTAGAAAACGTGGCCAACTCTGGCTATTTCTAGAAAGAGTCAAGCCATCACGGAAGGGTTAACAGCCCTTATAAAGAAGCGGGGCTCACAGAAGCAAACAGGGTGCCCGGCAAGGAGGCTGTAAACAGCTTTCCCATTGTTCTTGCCTTCTGTGACTGTTGGCCATTGTTTGGCCTTTAATCTGGAAACACTATGGATATAAATATAACGATCTTTATAGCATTGTATCTTTGCAGGCAAAGATGAAACAATGCATCTTTGCATCTCAAAGCTTTATATTTACATAAAGCTATCTTTATTCGGGAAGATTATGTATGTATGTCTCAGATAGAAATGGTGAGCTGTCTTGGAATCTTATCCATTCACACCACCCGCTCCGTGTCCCCTGTGTGCCAGGCACTACTCTAGCGCTGGGCGTAGAGCACTGAACAAACAAGAAACCCCCCACCCCCGCCCCCGCCCGCTGTAGAATTTACATTGCTGGGGTATGAAAACAGAAAATAAATATCTAATGATAGAAACCGGTCACATAAGAATTAGGACTACAGAGAAAACTGAAGCAGGTCCAGGCGGTAGGGAGCGGGGAGGAAGTATTCTTTTCTGTGAGGCGGTCAGGAAAGGTGGCAGCTTAGGTGACCCAGGCAGAAGGCAGAGCCAGTGCCTGGAGAGTTTGACGATCCAGCAAGCGCCCGTGAGGCTGGAGGGACAAAAAAGGAGCAAAGTTCAAGACAAGGTGCTTTTAAAGCCATTGGTGTTTCCTCTGAGGGCAGAGGGGGCCACTGAAGGGCTGTGGGCACAAGGGGTGCCCTAATCTCATGTCTCTGGCTACAATGCACAGCACAGCCCAAAGACTATGTGTGTAGCTAATATCCTCAGCTTGACCACGCATTCTAAGGCGCCGGCAGGGAGGGGCCAAGCAGGTGCTAAAGGGAATGGACAATAGAAAATGGTGGCAAGTATGGCCAACAGGAGCCCGCTTCTTTCTCTAAGGCGGCGGGCGCTTGTCAGTTCCTGCCGCTTCTTGACCTTGAGAGATATCTAGCCACCTTAAAGTGAGGCTGGATTCTTAAGCGAACTCAGCTGATTTTAAACCTTTTACAATCAAACAAAGCAAACTTGAGGCCAGACAAGCCATCTGTTTCTATTCTCCCTAAATCCCTCACCAGGCAAGGAGAATTCATGCAATACATCGTCTCACCCTTTGTTACCTGGCTTCCAGGGAGCTCAGGAGGAAGTCTAATTTTAAGGCATCATTCTCCTGCAAATCATAGGCAAAAACCATCCTTTCTTCTTCCAGTTTTCATAGTTGCCTATGATCTTGGGACACCTGGGTGGCTCCATGGGTTAGGCGTCCAAATTCGGCTCAGGTCATGATCTCGAGATTCACGAGTTCAAGCCCTGCGTTGGGCTCTCTGCTGTCAGCAAAGAGCCCGCTTCAGATCCTCTGTCGACCTCTCTCTCTCTCTGCCTCCCCCAACTAGCTCACACACTTTCTCTCTCACAAAAATAAATAAATATTTTTAAAAATATGATCTCAAATGTCCAGTTGTGGAACGTGTGCTTTTTACATAAACAACCTCAAATTACATGAAGTGAGGAGTGATTTCTAGCAAAACGCCACTGTAGGAGAATAGCTACACTCTATGGCAACCGTGTGCTAGGGGACGGGCGGGGGTGGGCAGGGAGGGGAAAGAAACGTATGGCAATAACAATATTTGATGAAGTATTTGTGTTGTTTGTGAGGTCTGGGCTCTCGTGACTGTAAGTGTCCCCGGACAGAGCTTGCTGTCACTTCTCTGCATCTGCCTCCCCCCGGCCCCTCCCCCCAGATTATGTTGCTGCCATTCCTCCCATTCCTAATTATTCCTGTTCTGCCCATGATTTGAGTGGAAATGGGCCCTGCCTTCAACATTCACACTCCCAATGCCAGCTCAGCCTGCCTAATGCTTTGATTCCCTAGAAAGGCACCTCTGGCTCATGCCAGTTGGAACCCACGGGAGGGGAAATCATTTGCATCTCATGTGCCAATTCTGGTCAGTTGGAAGTGGCTATCAAAAGCACATGTGTTAAGAAGGAATCTGAGGTCATGCTTAGGTTAAGTAGGAAAATGCAGGCTGGTAGATTAGGGATGTCTGCTGTCATTAGCAATTAGGCCTTTTCCCATGGTGGGAGGAGGGGCAGGGCAGGAGTTATTCCAGCCCTTTCTAACAGAATCACATACAGGGGCATAGGTGAACCCAGAAGCCACCAAATGCAGGCGGCCCCCCATTTTGTTCGGTCCACGGCTCTCAGCCTTTGGTGGTAAGAGCTCTGGATTCACATTCTGTCTGTCACAGGGGAGCCTGGGTGGCTTAGTCGGTTAAGCGTCCCACTTTCGCTTAGGTCATGATCTCGCGGTTCGTGGGTTCGAGCCCCGCGTCGGGCTCTGTGCTGACCGCCAGCTCAGAGCCTGGAGCCTATTTCAGAGTCTGTGTCTCCCTCTCTCTCTGACCCTCCCCTGCTCACACTGTCTCTCTTTCTCCTAGAAATAAATAAAAATATTAAATAAAAAAACAAAAAACAAATTCTGTCTGTCACAGAGACAACTTTGCTAAACCTTTGTCAAGTTCCTTAACCCCTCTGAGCCTCAGTTTCCTCATCTGTAAAATGCGGATAATAGTTGTATCCTATTTCACGGGACAAAGGGGATGATGATTAAATGCAAAGACCTTAACTTGGTTACAGTTAAGTCTAAGTGGTCATTCAATATTATCTATTATTGCCGTTATTAGCAGGATTTTTTGGAGAGTTACTGCTGGGTCTGCCTGTCCATAGCTCTGTCAACTTTCCTCATTCTGTGAGTTTCACCACATCCTTGCATCATGCCCTACACCCAACACCCTCCCCTCCTGTCTCACCAGTCACTGTCTCCGGGAGATCATTGTCTTTCGTGCTGTTGGGCTGTTGCGAAGGCTCAGCTCCCCCTCAGCATCCTGCCCTCCAGCCCGCCGCTGCTCTGTTCCTGAGGTTCCCTCCAGCTGACTCTTGGGAAAACCACTGAGTTCACTGGACCCTCCGCCATCTTGATCCAGTCATGGCCCCTCTGCCCCTGTCGGTGGGAAGACTCAAGTACAGCCAAGACAAGAATGGCAGATAGTGAGACTGTCAGAGGCAGGGGACCCCAGTGTTACCCACAGCACCTCCCCAGAGATTCCTTGTTGACTGACAGGTGGTTGAGGTACAGTCTGTGGCCTTAACTGTGTCCTGCACTAGACTATAAACAGCCTGGGGGAATGGACATATCACGGTCGCCATATGCCCCCTGCCCAGGCCCCAGGGGGCACTCAGGAAAGGTTTGGCAGATTCTTCCAGAAAAGAGTTAAGATAGCAGGGCCGGACCACTTTAGCTCTACAGGTCTATGCTTATGCGTCAGTGAAAAGGGGTAAAATTGCTGTTATTTCACTGAGTTCTTGCAAAAGCATATGATTTACTTATAAAAAAAAAGGGAAAATAGGGCACACTTATGGTTAGTCCTCTTTAACGATGTTTCCTAAACTTTGCATTAGTCAGCCACTGACTGAAGTGGATTCATCAGCACCCTTCTTCAAGGGACAGAAGCCCAACGTCCACTGCCTTGGGCCAAACCAGTGTAAGAATAACAATAAGGAATTTATGGGCTCACACAGATGAGAAGTGTCAGAGGCAAAATCCTGGCTCCGCTGGCATCCCGGCCTATTGATCTGACCCTGGAGCCAGGCGTCCTAAGTTCAAAGCCCGGCTCGGTCACCTTACAGCCACAGGCTCTTGGGTGAGCCACTCACCAGTCTGGAGCCTGGTGAGTTTCCTCCTCTCCTCAAAGGGGGTGGTGATGATAGAGCCGACCTTGCAGAACCCTTGTGAGGATCAGGTGATGTGATATATAAGCGTTATCATAGCACCCGGCACATAGTAAGCTTCTAGAACTATGATTTCTTAGCGGCTATTTTTGAATACTTATTCTTTCGATCAGCCAACTCATTAACCTCCATTCACCACTTTCTGAGTCCTGGAAGGAGCAGAGCCCACCTCTCTCAGGCAAAGGATTTAAAAAATGACAGATACCCACCCTCCTGAGATCCCTTGCAGCCAAAAAGGAGGCGTGTGACCTGTGCTCCACCAATCAGAAATGTCTGCCGAGGTTATTCCCTGGGAAAAAGTTGGGCCTGGGAAGCATGCTTGGGGCAGTGGTGGCCCTCACAGCAAGGTGGGGTCTCTGGGGGACAGCTGTGGTAGGGCCACCCCACAGGGTCGGCAGTGCCTCTCTATGAGTGGAGCGGTGGCATTCGCGCCCTCGCTGGACCTTTCCATTAGATGATAAGGGTGCCTGCCTGCTGTCTGTCCTCTGAGCCTGTGTCTCCAGGTCTCCCTGAGCCAGTGGTGAGCCTCTCATACGCCTGCATTAATTCCTTTCCTTCCTAAGTCAGGCTGAGTCGGCTTCTTTTACTACATACCCTTCCTGATTCAATAATGCAGGGCAGAGGCTGTTCTCAAAGCTCTGGAAAGACTTCAGCTTGGATTCTTTGAAATGATTCACCTCCTCAAGATGCCTCTTACCATGACCAAGCCAAAGTAGCATACCTAGGTGCTAGGACGCTGCAGCTGGCATTGACTCACACCCCCCCACCCCCCTCGAGAGGCCAAGAGCTTGTACGCAGCCTACACGGTCACCAAGAGCCCTGGAGGCTGTGCTCTGCCCACTACTCACCCCACCAGGGTGCTGCCTGCACTCTCCAGGGAAGAGGGGGTCGAGAGGAAGTCATGAAGGAGGTGGGGGGGACAGCGGAGAAGCTCATGGCAGCTCTGCACTTATGGTACTAGAATCAAAGACTAAGATGGCTCGGGCACAGAAAAACGTGGCCAGTACAGCCTGGTGCCCACCCAGAGACAGCTCACTGGAGAGGAAACCAACTGCAGTTTCAGGAGGCTTTGAAGGTCCTGGCAGATTGAAATCAAGCAGCCGGATATCTTCCCACAGTGGTTATATATGCATAGCTTCTGAGCCACAACCTGCCATGGCCACCAGCGACCATCCTTCCCTTTGAGATGGCCAGACCGCTGTGGGGAGCTAGTCCTGGTGAGGGGTGGGGGGAATTGGGTTTATTCATTGGCCTCAGGGCCAACAGCAGCCATTGGAATTACCTGGAGGACCTGTTAAAATGTGGATGGGGGGAGGGGGCACTGGTGTGGCTCAGTCCGTTGAGATCCAACTCTTGATTTCAGCTCAGGTCATGGTCCCAGGTCATGGGATCGAGCCCAGTGCTGGGCGCCATGTTAAGCATGGAGCCTGCTTAAGATTCTCTCTCTCTCTCTCTCTCTCTCTCTCTCACTCTCTCCCTCTCCCTCTCTCCTTCTGTCACTCTCCCCTGCTCACTCTCTTTAAAATAAAATTTTAAAAAAAGCAATTGCAAGGCCCCATTTCAGAGTTGCTGATTTGGAAGGTCTTGGGGGAGGCCTGGAGAATTTGCATTCTAGCAAATTCCCAGGTGATGCTCATACTTTGAGAACTATTGATTTAGGTTGAGTGACTTAGAGATTTTTCATCTATATAATGGGCAAAGTGACCCCCCTCACCAGATGGTCCTCAGTGGCGATTACGTTCATGGGTGTGAATGGAACGGTCTACATCTGAGTTGTTCATGATAACGCTAACAGATGTTTGCAGAATCAAGCTGGCGTGCAGCTATGCAGTCATTAAGGAACATGAACCCCCATAATGTGCTTGCACTGCTCAGACCATGGAAGTGTGAAAGGGATCCCCACCACCCCAGCAGCAGCCTGTCCATGAGACTTCTCATTTTACCCTCAAAACCTTTTGGTTTAGTACCTTTATTTCACACAAGAACAAGTTAGTTCCAAGATGTGAAGAGATGTCCCAGAGGCCACCGGTAATGGACACTTCCCTGGGTGCCTGGGCCTCTCCCAGTTGGCCCTGGCTCTTCTTCTTGGAATTGACTTCCTACCCTCAGGGGCTGACTGGATGTCATCTTCATGCTTCGTGACCCTGACATTCTGGCCAGAGTTGTTGGATCAAAGGTTGACCTTTGACCTAGGCCAGTCCAATTAGTACCTCCCTCCTGGGAATGTAGACCTGCTCCTAAGAGACAGTGACTGGGTGGGTTAACCAGAGAAGGGAGAGGAATAAAGGGAATAAAGCGCTCTCTCTCTCTCTCTCTCTCTCTCACGCACACACACACACACACACACACACACACACACACACACAGAAAGCATCAGAGACAAGATCCAGAGTGTGCTGGAGCTTCTGAGTTCCTGTTTCCAGTAACTTCTTGGGACCCCACTACCTTCCTAACTCCGGATTCCATATTATAGCATAGTAGAGAGTAAAGGTTTTTTTTTATTTTCATTGTAAGTGAAAGAAAACATATCAAATAACCTTATATAACAAAGATATTACTGAATGTTGTTCATGTAACTAAAAAGCCCAGAGGTGGCTCTGGCTTTAGATGGGGGTGGTTTGGTAACTAATATTATATGAGCAAAGATTCAGTTTCTCTCTGTCTCTCTCTTCTGCCTTTTGTGATGAGGAATTATTCTCAGGAACCATACGGTCCTTTGCAGCTCTAGGTTTTTCTTTGGTGGTAACAAAATGGCTGCAGTAGTTCCAGCCCTCACACCATAACCTAAACTATTTAAAGGAAGAGGGAATCTCTTCCAGTCGGCTGTGTACAAATCCTCGGATTCACTGTCATTGCCAAAACAGGGGCCACGTGCCCATCTCAGAACTAGTTGAACGGGGAGATAAGACATGATGGTTAGATTGAATCAGGCAGGATTCTCCCTTGGAGCCAGGGCTAGGGTCTTATCTTCCCACACTACATGAATGAAGATGAAAGTAAGGGTTCCCCAAAAGACAAGCAAGCATTTTTGGTGGAGACAGGAGGCAAGGGAGAGATGTTACAAAGACGACCAACACATTCCCACTATATCCTATAGCCTTAATAAATGTTTCTTTGTAAAAACAAATATTTCTTGAGTCAATTTCTAACTTTTAACCAAGGAGTCCTAGCTAGCAAGGTATATATGATCTTCCCCCCTTTATTTCAACTAATTTACTCTAAATCATTCCTGGGAGCTCCCAGGTTACTCTGCCCAGTTTATGCAAGAAGAGAAAGAAGTCAGATCACTCATCAGGGGAACAAAGTCAGATTTAAAATAATTTAATGTGTATTTAAAATTTTTTTTAATTATTTATTTATTTTGAGAAGACAGAGTGTGAGTGGGGGAGGGACACAGAGAGAGACACACGGAATCCAAAGCAGGCTCCAGGCTCTGCACTGTCAGCACAGAGCCCGACCCAGGAATGGAACTCACGAACTGTGAGATCATGACCTGAGCTAGAGTCAGACGCTTAACCGACCGAGCCACCCAGGCACCCTGAGAAAGTCAGATTTGATCAAGCTCCCTGTCTCTATGAAAATATAACAGAAATGTAGTTATTGTGACCAATAATAAGATATAAACAAGATCTAAAAGAATGAGTCTCTGTAAAATTATTAGGATCAATTGAAAATATTTTAAATGCAAATCCTACATATTTCATAATGGTTCATTAACTTATAATAATCCATTTCAATCAAGATTTTGTTGCTTGACTGCTACTGAACACATCTTAGTTTGAGTCATTGTGATTTTTTTTAAAGACTTGTTTTACTAGATGTCTTATATTCCTATATTATTCCTATAAATATTTGCAGAGAGGAAAACTTGCAAAATCTTACTCCATGAGACTAGCACATAACGTTTCAGAACCATCACAAACGCTGAAGCCATAAATAATGCTGTATAATTTGCAGGATGGGTGTAATTGCCCAGGGAGAAAATGCCAGAAACAATAGCCATGCGCCCTTTTAGGAAATGCTGACTCACCAATGTGCACGGTGGCAGAGGGCAACGTTGTGTGGATAACACACTGAAATCTCAGAGTCAAGGAGAAAATTGAAAGCGTTGGGCTTTTTGCACGAAGACGTCTTAACAGTGCATCTGTGTTTGCTCAAGAGGAATATGGGACTAAAATTGTGTTGAAACGTGTACAGAAGCCCTTTCAATTCACTTAATTTCAAAATTCCAGCTCTAAGAAAGCACTGCAGGATACCTGCTTGGTGGCATTTTTCTCCTTGGTGGTATGTGAACTGGCCAGTTAATAGCATCTTGGATTTGACCATCTCATAACCTAAAAGCTCACGCAATGTGCTTCCACGTTACTGTTATTCTCGTTCCACTTACTTTTGCCACTAAGGTCCATTTTCCAATACCTCATACACTACTTTCTTTCTCCCCCCTCCCCCCACATATACACATCACAGCCTGAGGAGAGTGAACCTTTCATGTTCAGCACATTCGCTGGTACGGGCGTTATTTGTGGTTCTATGCGAAAGGGTACGTACATTTTACAGACAATTTTACAGTAGTACAAATGCAATTATATTGAAACGTTTCCTGTGGTTGCACCCCATTTCCTCCGTGAATCTCAGGTCTGTAAAACAAAACATAGGAACCATGTTCAAACACACTACCGTTTACGGACAGGCACTGATAGCTCGCATGCAAACGGAGAACAGATCAAATAAACAAATGCTTAGTGGCGCCCAAAGAACTGTAAACAAGATGCGAACAAACAGTGGGCACATTTACTTCCTGCTCAGGCATCAGTTCCATGTTGGTTGATCTTCTGCTGTGTCTTCAAATGCCTCCACCTGGATGGGATTCATCAGCCAAGTCGCCTTCCATCTCTGTTTCTAGAAAATCAAGGCTGGCATTAATGCTAGAACCATGTGAAAGCCTGATCATGCCTCTTGGCAAATCTTTCTTCTCGTTCATGGCTGATCATTCCATTACGTCATAATTATCATACAGCTATAGCGTAAATACATAGTTATTTCCATCTCTCCATCCAGATGGTCGGTTACACGATAATTACAGTATGTTTGTACTTACTGGGTTTAATTACCAGATAATCAGGAAGAACATGCAAATTGCTAGGTTGTTGTTACACAGTACATTGAACCAAGTAAAACCTGTGTATTGCATAAAAGTAAACAAGCTCGTACATGGGATTGTGCACTGTAACCTGTGACGGCAAGAAGGCCGGAGGTTTGTTATGGGGCCATTGTGCAGGTTAGCATTACACTTGCTGAGCTTGGATTAATGTCCAGATTATAATGAAATGTAATAGGAGACACTCACGCTGCCACACCCGCCACGGGAACAATGGGGGACTGGCCACAGGAGTGGCCGAATAAGGCGCCAGTTCTTGGCTCTGGAGTCCTACTCCGTTCCAACCAAGTGCATTCCAGAGTCACGTGTGCACATCTATTCCCAGCCCAACCGTGTACCTGCCCTGGTTGGCAGAGAGAGACTGCAAACCACCTACCAAAGAAACCCTCCCAGGAATAAAATGTCACTCTGGGTAGAAGCCACCTTAGGGTTCCCTGGTGTGTCCATTCTGCCACAAGTACCATTGCTAAGAGTCACCCCAGGCTCCAAGGGGAGCTGCCTGGGTCAGTGTCTTCTGATTCCCATGATCAGATCACTGTCTCATGTCCTGTGATTGGGTCACTGGCACAGTTTGCTACCTTCCCCTTTTGACTTCCACTTGAAATTCCATGTTGGTCTAAAGAAGCCAACTTCATCTCCTGCTCTCAGGAGCGAAACCTATGACCTTGGCAATCATCACCTGCCCTCTCCCTGCCTCCAGCGATTGGTTTAGAGTTGAACATAAGCGTCAAGCCACTGAATCCACTCGTGGAATAGAACATTTTCTGATTCCAGGAACGAGACATTTTCTCTTCCCTCCTGTGTACGACCAAATCTGAAACCTCAGAAGCCACAGCAACGCATCGTGCAATTGTAACGGAGAAAGTGGGTCTTAATATCGTTGAGCCACAGGTTCAAGCTCTACCTAAAACCTAATCTATATTTTCCAATTACATGAGTGAATAAACTCTCTTTGTTGTCTGTGCCACCAAAATCTGGGTTTTTGTTATTTACAATGAGAAGTGTAATAACTTATAAAGTTGCCTGGCATGCCACAGAAAATCTCATAAATATTTTCTTCTGTCTCACTGCCCAGACATGAGCAGCCTTCATGTTCTGCTCTATCATTTTTTTCTCCAGTTTAATGAGATAAAATTGATGCATAACATTTAGTTTGTGGTGGGCATGATAATTTGATATATGCACATATTGCAAAATGATGACATGGTTGCAAATATTTTTTTCTTGGGATGAGAATTTTTAACATCTACAGTTTTAGCAACTTTATTTATTATTATTTATGATTAATTATAATCACCATACTGTACATAATATCCCCAGAACTTATGTATCGTAAAACTGGAAGTTTCTACATTTGACCACTTTCACCTCCCCGCCCCCCACCTCTTGCAGCCGCCCATCTGTTCTCTGAATCTATGAGTTCAGGTTTTTGAAGTCATCACACATAAGCAAGATAATATATTATTTGTCTTTCTCTCTCTTATTTCACTAAGCCCTGAAGGTTCACCTGTGTTGTCGCAAGTGGCAAGATTTCCTTCTTTTTATGGTTGAATAATATCCCATTATGCATATATACCGTATTTTCTTTTCCCATTCATCTGTCGATAGACACTTACATTGTTTCCATAACTTGGCTCTTGTAAATAATGATGCAGTGAACATGAGGGTGCAAATACTTATATACTTTTTGAGATAGTGATGTCATTTCCTTTTGAAGTCAGGGCGCCTGGGGGGCTCAGTCAGTTAAGCGTCCGACTTCAGCTCAGGTCATGATCTCACAGCTTGTGGGTTCGAGCCCCACACTGGGCTCTGTGCTAACAGCTAGCTCAGAGCCTGGAGCCTGTTTCAGATTCTGTATCTCCCTCTCTCTCTCTGACACCCCCCCCCCACCTCCGCTCATGCTGTTTCTTTCTCTCAGAAATAAATAAAACATTAAAAAATTTTTTTTAAAAATGAAATATACCCAGAAGTGGAACGGCTGGATCATAGGGTAGTTCTATTTTTAGTTTTTTCGGAACCTACATACTGTTTGGATAGTTGCTGCACCAGTTTTACTCCCAACCATAGTGCACAGGGTTCTCTTTTCTTTACATTCTCCCCAACACTTGTTATCTTTTGTCTTGTCTTTTTGATGACAGCCATTGTAACAGGTGTGAGGTCATATCTCAGCTGGGTTTTGATTGGCCTTTCCCCGATGAGGAGTGACGTTGAGCACACTTTCCTATACCTGTTGGCTATCCGTGTGTCTTTGGAAAAATGTCTATTCAGTTCCTCTGTGCATTTTTAAATCCGATTGTTTATTTTTTATTGTTGAGTGGTATGAGTTCTTTACATATTTTGGACTTTAACCCCATATCAGATATAAGATTTGCAAATATTTTCTTCCATTCCGAAGGTTGTCTGACACATCGTTTCTCAAGCTCACGAACTGATTGCTTTTCCTGCGGACTTGAGATGGCATTCCAGCCGACCTATGGGAAAGGCAGCTCCATCCCTGGGAAAAGAGAAAGCTTTCTTCATCCATGGGTGGGGGCTGGGAGAGGCACACGCGTCCAGGTTTTGCTCTGTTTCCCGTAGAGAAGTCTGGGTAGAAGGACCTACAGGCAAATCGGGTGGAATATTACGTGTGGCGACTCAGAGTTACAGGCCATGATGGACAGGAGCCAGAGACACTGCCAGCAAGCCCACAGAGACCACTGACTTACAGGACTAGAGAGGAAAGGAAAGTGGGGAGGGGCCTTGGGATAGATACGTGGGGTGGCCCCACACTTATGGGTGAACGGCATACACTGGATCATTCCTGAACAAGGGGCTTTTATCTCCCTCTGAGTCATGACTTGAAGCAGCCATATCAGGCTGGACATTGACTTATCCCCACTCATTACCTGTCAAGGTATAGAGAGACAGAACTATCCCAGACGTTGAGTCAAAGATACATACACCCCATGTGGCCCTTGCGCTAATCCGTCTAGCCTCCTCCAAGTGAGGCAAACGAGTAAACAAGCAGTTGCCACACAACATGGCAGTCGCCAGTCTAGAAGAGAGATGAGATGTAGTGCGCAGATGCAAGGAGACAAACCAGCCAAATTCAGGTTCAGGGACAACTTTCTGCAGGAAATGACATTTGCACGAATACCAGAGGGATGAGCGGGAGGGGAAGTGCTCCAAGCAGAGGTGAGAGCATTTGGCAGAGAGGAAGAGACAGACTTCTGGGAACAGGAGGGGCCCATGGAGCAGAAGGGCAGTAGGAGGGGTGTGATGGGAAGCACAGCCCCCTAGGCAGGGAGTTCACGGTGTTTCTCAAGGGCAGTCCCTAATAGGAGGAATGACATGATCAGATCTGCCTTTCAGTGGGCCCTGGCCCACATTTTGTCTTGAATGTATCTCTAAGCTACTTTTCCAAGGTCTTCTTTGGGGCCGTAAAGGGTAAGGGGACAGCACCAAGAAAGCTCGAAACATAAGTTCCTTATAAAATCCACGTGCGGCAGAAATGAAGCCCCACCCGTGGGTTTCAGATGCACGTGCACTTCAGCCACAGCCCCCTTTGCACAGCTGTGTGATGCTCAACGTGCCGTTGGAACACTTTCGATAAATCTTTTAAACTCTGCTTTTCCTTGAAGTAGGAAGCCTTGTCATCAGAGTGTGATTAGCTTGCAAAGCAGCATTTTCCAGACTCTGTTCATGAGGCTTGATGGAGCCCCCAGCCCTGCCACATACCCTGCTTTATCCTGGCCAGGAGGTCTGTGGACCATGAGGCTATATCGGTAGCCTCTTCCTTCCTCTTCCGACACTAAAGCATGAGAGGGACATTAACCCAGGATGCTGTCAGAATAGGAAAGGGCACCTGGGTGGCTCAGTTGGTTGAGCATCTGACTTGGGCTCAGGTCATGATCACATTGTTCCTGAGTCTGAGCCCCGCATGGGGCTCTGTGATGATAGTTGGAGCCTGGTTGGGATTCTCTGTCTCTCTCTCCCCAACCTCTCTCAAATAAATAAAAAGCATTAAGAATAAAAGACTGTACCTTGAGTGTGGTGGCTGGGGTCTTCTGGCCCAAGACAGATGACAAAGAAGGGCAGGAAGTAGATTTTCATTTCCATGAGTTGGCCTCTGTGACATTTCTATTTTTTAAATATGACTAGACATCGTTATCAGAGGTGGAGGAGGAGATTATTAGCAAGAATAATGATCTATAACAGCACTGGACAATAATGGCTATCAGTCAACCAGTTTTTAGAAGGTGCCAGGTCCAGAGCTAAGCATCTTCCATGAATTATCTTACTTTATCCTCACGATAACCTTGTGAGCTGGCCAATATCATTGTTCCTATTTTATGGATGTGAAAAACTGAGGCCCAGAGAGGTGAACAGCAGCAGATGCTGTTGGGAGGATTTGAACTCAGGCCATCTCACTGGAAGGTTCGCAATATGCTTGCCCCATGGAAAATCTATTCCTTATGAACTCGTGGAAAGTCGGTCCCAAGGCCCCCTGGGCCGTAGCTTCTGTGCTGCCCAGTCTAGGACAGAAATCCGCCTGCTTCCCGAAGCATTTCTCCCTGGTGAACTCCCCTGTTAGAACCACAGGGCTGAGCCAAGAGAGGTCCAATCACCTGGGCCAAGTTTTCATTAAAATGTGTGCGCGTTTGGGGGCTTAATGATTATTTTCAGTCCCGGTTCCTGCTTATTTGGTTTGGGTTTTGCACGATTAATTAGGAGCCTAAATTAATGAGAAGGGAAACACGTGTCCAGCTGGTCCTCCCAGATGTTCCTGGAAACAAACTCTCCAATTTGCACAGCATGACAGTGTAAACATGACTTGGGGAACTCGCTCCGCGCTGGTTCAGTACCCAGCACTCCTGGCTGTGAGGAACAGGTCTTGTCTGGAGGGTACGCTTTCCCAGGTCTGAAATAATGTCTTCCCCTGTGCTGGCTGATGTCGTTCTCTGTTACACTGCTCGCCTGAGTCCCGGGAAGAAGGAAGTCTCGACTCAGAGCAAGAGATGGAAACGAAGGAAATGACGAATGAGAAAAGCCACTCCTCATAAAGATGGAGGACAGAAAGTTCTCCAGATTTCACTGGTGATGTCACTCTCACCGGTGTCCTGGGGTACAGAAGTCCAGCTTTCCTTTCCATCCTATCCCTGTCTCCCTTTTATCTTTAGGATGAGAACAGACCAATCTCCCGATTCCAGTTACATCCGGTTTGGGGTGGTGACTGGATGACACTCAATCAGAATCCGTTAGAATCATCTGGTCTATGGCATGAAATGCCATCGGGGGACCCTCCCCATCTGTGGCCCACACTTACAGGAAAAGTATCACCAATATTGAAGTGGACAATACTAGGAAGTCCACAGAAGATCAGGGGGTTTGACACTGTCTCTCTTTCAATGTATTGGGCACCTATTTTGTGCAGGTGTGAGGCCCTGGGGCTGTGAAATGAACAAGGTAGGCATGATGGCCATCCTCAAAGAGCTTATGGTCTGGCTGTAACTCCTCAATCAGTCACAACCCTGACCAAAGAAAGACACTGACACGGTCCAGAAGGTCCCTTGGGGAGATACGTAACCTGAATATTATTCAGTCTTACAAATTCTTTTGGGAAAGTCAAATTGCAATCACAATGAGATGGCCTATGTTCCTGTAAGCATGACATGCCTAAAAAGTAAGGCTTTACCTAAAACGTAAATGCCCTTTACTTAAATAAGGAATGAAATTCTGACGCATCCTACAGCATAAAGGAACCTTGAAGACATCGTGCTAAATGAAAGGAGCCAGACACAAAAGGGCAAATATTGTAAGGAGGGACCCGACAGTTGTCAAATTCATATTGACAGAAAAGAGTCATTGCCAGGCCCTGGAGGGAGACAGGCCTGGGGAGTCAATGTTTATTGGGTAGAGCTTCAATTTGTGAAGATAAAAAAGTTCTAGAGATGGATAGTGGTGATGGCGGCACAACATGGCGGGTGTACTCGATGTCACGGAACTCTGTACTTACAAATGGCGAAAATGGTAAATTCTCTTTGCGCTTTACCACAATAAGAAAAGAAGGAAGAAGATCTGTTAGGTCTCACTGGACACAGTTTCTGGAGCGATGGGCAGGTTGGGAGGAGCCTCTGTAAACAATCTCCCACTCTACCTCCCTGCTGCACGCCCTTTATTCAAGTCAGACCATCACTGATACACAGAGCATTCCTTCAACAACACGTTCCCGGATACTGCTGTAGGCACGGGGAACACAGAAGTCATCAGACAGAGAAGGTCCGGCCCTGAGGGGCTTACATTCTAGTGTAAGTCACCCAATGAGCAAGTAAATTGCAAACCCCGCCCCCAACATGCTTCGCCCCGGCACTATTTACACTTACATTTTTAAGTATATATCACTTTTTTGTGCTGTTTAAACTTAACTTTTATCACATCTAACATAATACCTGTGTTACTCATTTATCCAGTGTGCCTGTGCCTGTCCACTAGAATATAAGCCCTATTAGAATGATTTTGTTGGGGTAACCCTGAGCCTGGCTAGAATAGTACCCATCACATAGTAATCGTCCATATATGTGTAAAATAAATGAAAGTAAACAAAGATATTACCAGCATAATTTGTGATTATCAGAAATATTTTACTTTTTATTTTTTCAGTAGTTTTTTTTTTAAGATTTCATTTTTAAGCAATCTCTACACCCAACGTGGGGCTCAAACCCACAACCCCAAGGTCTAGAGTTGTAAGCTCCACCCGCCAAGCCAGCCCCAGGCATCCCTGTCAAAAATAATTTAAAGATAGTTATTGGGGCACCTGAGTAGCTCAGTTGGTTAAGCTTCTGACTTCAACTCAGATCATGATCTCCCGGTTCACGGGTTCCAGCCCTGCGTTGGCCTCTGTGCTGACAGCTCAGAGCCTGGAGCCTGCTTTGGATTCTGTGTCTCCCTCTCTCTCTGTCCCTCCCCTGCTTGCACTCTGTCTCTTTCTCTCTCAAAAACAAATAAACATTAAAAAAAAGATAGTTATTTTTTAGTTATGTTAAAACATACATAAACCTTAGCATTTTAGCCATTTTTAAGTGTACATTTCAGTGGCATGAAATACATTCACCTTTTAGTACCACCATCACCACCATCCATCTCCAGAACTTTCCAACTGTCCCAAACTGGAGCTCAGAACACAGCAGATTATAACTGCCCATTACCTCTCTTCCCTCAGCCCCTAGTAACTGCTGTTCTAGGTTCTGTCTCCATGAATTTGACTACTCGGGTAAATGGCATCATACAATACTTGTCTTTTTGTGACTGGCTTTTTTCGTCTCGCATAATGTTTTCCAGGTTCCATCCATACCATAGCGTGTATCAGAATTTCATTCCCTTTTAAGGCTAAATAATATTCTATGGTATGTATATACCATATTTTATGTATCCCTTTCTCTGTTGATGAATCTTTGGGTTGTTTCCGCCTTTGGGCTGTTGTGAGTAATGCCGCTATGAACGTAAGTGTACAAATATCTCTTTAAGGCTCTGCTTTCAATTCTTTTGGGCGAATGCCCAGAAGTGGAATTGCTGGATTATATGGCAATTCTGTTTAATTTGGGGGAACAGTACTAATGCTTTCCACAGCGGCTACACCATTTTACATCCCCACTAGTAATGCACTAGGATTCCAACTCCTCTATATCCTCACTAACACATGTTACTTTCTGCTTTTTCAAAAATAGCCATCCTAATGGGTGTGGGGTGAGACCTCACTGTGGTTTTGATTTGCATATCTCATAATAATTAATGATGTTGAGCACCTTTCCATGAGCTTCTCAGCCATTTGTATATGTTCTTTGGAGAAACTTCTATCCGAGTCCTTTGCCTATTTTCAAACTTGGCTTTATGGTTTTGTTGTTGAATTGTAGGAATTCTTTACATATTCTGGATATGACTCCCTTCACAAATATTGTCTTGAAAATTTTTTTCTCTGATTTTGTTCATTGTCTTTTCACTCTGTTGATAGTATTGTCAGATGCACAAAAACTTTTAATTTTGATGAAGCCCAGTTTATCTATCTTTTCTTTTGCTGCCTGTGCTTTTGATATCATATTGAAGAAATCACTGCCAAAGCCAATGTGTCCTTATACTTTTCCTCTATGCTATCTTCTAGGAGTTTTATACTTTTGGCTCTTCCATTGAGATCTTTGATCAATTTTGGACTAATTTTTGTGCAAGGTCTAAAGGTAGAGTCCAACTGCGTTCTTTTGCCGGTGGATACCCAGTTTCTCAGCACTGTTTATTGAAACAGTTGTCTCATTCCCATTGAATGGTTTTGTCACCCTTCCAGAAAATCCTTTGATCATACATTTGAGGGGTTTTCTGGACTGTCTATTCTTTTTCATTGGTCTCTATGTCTGTCTTTATGCCTGTGCCACACTGTTTTGTTTACTGTAGCTTTGTAGGAAGATCTGAAATGAGAATGTTAATACCTCCAACTTTGTTCTTTTTCAAGATATGTTGGCTCTTCAGAGTCCCTTGATATTCTATATGAATTTTAGGATGGAGTTTTCTGTTTCTGCAAGAGCATAGTTGGGATTTTGAGACCAGTTTAATCAAATATGTGGATTGCTTTGGGAAGTGTTAATATCTTAACCATATTGAGTTTTTTTTGTCCACAAACACTGGATGCCTTCTTTTGATTGATTGACTGATTTTTTATTAATTTTGTGGGGAGCCGAGAGAGAGAGAGGCAGAAAAAGAGAGAGAGGGAGGAAGAGAGAGAGAAGGCGAGAGAAAGAGAGAGAGAGAGAGAGAGAGAGAGAGAGAGAGAGAGAACGAGCAGCAGAGCAGCAGAGAGAAAGGAGGACAGAGGACCTGAAATGGGCTCAGACACTTAACTGAGTGAGCCACCCATGTGCTCCTCTTCTCTTGATTTTAGTCATTAATTTTTTCAACAGTGTTTTGTAGTGTTCAGTGTACACATCTTTGACCTCCTTGGTCAAATTTATTTAAGTATTTTCTTATGTTTGATGATATTATAAATGGAATTGTTTTCATGATTTCCAGATTTTTCATTGTTAGCATATAGAAAAGAAACAATTTTGTGGGTTGGTCTTATATCCTACAACTTTGCTGAATTCATTCATTAATTATAACAAGTTATTCATGGGGTCTTTTTGGTGTTCTATATATAAGATCAGGGTATCTGTAACCTGAGATTATTGTTTTTTCTTTTCACTGTGGGTATCTTTTATTTCTTTTTCTTGCCTAATTGCTTTGGCTAGAACTTTCAGTACTACTTCGAAAAGAGTGGCAAAAGAGGGCATCCCTCTTTTGTTCCTGATTACAAGGAAAGGCTTTAAGTCTCTCACCATTTAGTATGATGTTTGTTGTGGGCTTTTCATATATGACCTTTATTGTATTGAGGTATTTTCCTATTGTTCCTAATTTGTTGAGTGTTTTTTGCCATGAATGAGTGCTGAGTGTGTCAAATGCTTTTTCGGCATTGGTTGAAATGATCATGTGCTTTTTTTTCTGTATTCTGTTAATGTGGTGTATTACATTGATTGATATATCAACGATAATCATCTGTTGAACCATACTTGCATTCCAGGAATAAATCCCACTTGGTCATGGTGTATAATCCTTTTGATACACTGCTGAGTTCCATTTGTTAGTATTTCTTGAAAACTTCTGCATTAATATTCATAAGGAATATGAATCTCAAGTTTTCTTTTCTTGTACTGTCATTGTCTTTGATATAAGGTTAACGCTGGCCTCATTGAATGAATTAGAAAGTGTTCTCTCCTCTTTGTATTTTTGCAAGAGTTTAAGAAGCATTGGTGTTAATTCATTTCTTAGTGTTGCATAGAAAAAAACCACTGAGTTATTTGTTATTTGGTCCAAGGATGTCCTTTATTGGGATGTTTTTGATTGCTGATCAATCTCCTCATTAGTTATAGATCTACCCATGCTTTGTCTTTCTTCACAATTCCGGCTTGCAGGATTGCATGTTTTCAGGAATTTGTGCATTTCATGTATGTTATCTAATTTGTTGGCTTACAATTCATCATCCTTCTTACAGTCTTTTTCCCCCATAAAATCAGTAGTAATATTCCCACTTTCATTTCTTACTTTAGTAAATTGAGTCTTTCCCCTTTTTACATAGTCAACCTGGTAAAAATTTTCTCAATTTTGTTTTCAGAAACAAACTTTTGGTTTAATTTATATTCTCTATTTTCTGATGTTTGTATAACCATCTAGTCTACTTTGGGTTACTGTTTGCATGGAATATTTTTTCCATCATTTCACTGTATCCTAGTTACGTCTTTAGATCTAAAATGAGTCTCTTGGTGGTAGCTTCTAGTTGTATCATGTTTTTGCATCCATTCTGCCCACCTATGCCTTTTGATTAGGAAGACCAATCCCTTTACCCTTAAAATAATTACTGGGGCTCCTGGGTGGCTCAGTTGGTTGGGCGTCTGACTCTTGATTTCGGCTCAGGTCATGACCCCAGGGTCATGGGATCAAGCCCCACATCAGGCTCTGCACTGAGTGTGGGGTCTGCTTGAGATTATCCCTCCCTCTTTCTCTTTCTCTTACCCTCTGCCCCACTCCCTCACTTGTGCACTCTCTCTCTCTCAAAATAAAAATAATTACTGATAAAAGAAAAGACTTACTTTTATCATTTTGTTATTTGCTTTCTGTGTCTTATTAGCCTTTTTGTTCATTTCCTTTGTTACTGTCTTCGTTGTATTGAGTTGATTTTTTGTAGTGACACATTTTGATTCTTTTTTAATTTTCTTTTATGTATATTTTATAGATTTTTCTTTGTGGTTATCATGGAGATTACATATCACATCCTAAAGTTATAACAATCTATTTTGTGTTAATATCAACTTAATTTCAATGGCATACAAAACTCTACTCCTTTACAGCTCCCTCCCTGCTTCATTTTATATTACTGATGTCACACACAAATTACATCTTTATGTATTGTGTATCCATTAACATAGGTTTTTTTATGCCTTTGTCTTTTAAATCCTATAAAAAATAAAAAGAACTCCAAACCATAATTACAATAATACTGGTTTTATATTCACCCGTGCATTTACTTTTCCCAGGGATCTTTATATTGTCGTATGGTATGGCTTTGAGGCTAGCATCCTTTCATTTCAACCTGAAGGACTTCCATTAGAATATCTTTTAGTGTGAGTCTATTGGCAATGACCTCGTTGGCTTTTGTTTACTTGGGAATGTCTTAATCTCTCCTTCATTTTTGAAGAACAATTTTACCAGGTACAGAAGTGCTTGTTAACCAGTTTTGGTTTTTCTTTTTCCAATCAGCACATTAAATATAATATCCCACAGCCTTCTGCTGAGAAATTGACTGATAATCTTTGGAGGATCCCTTGTACATGATGAGTCACTTTTCTCTTGTTGTTTCCAAGATTCACTCTTTATCTTTTTCTTTCAACAGTTTGATTACATGTCTAGATATGTATCTCTTTGATTTTACCTTACTTGGAGTTCATGGAGCTTTTTCAACTTGCTTTACATGTATTTTCTTAAACTTGGGAAATTTTCAGCCACTATTTCTTCTTTATCTCTATCTTCACCTTCTGGGACGCCCATAATGCATGTGTTGGCCGAGTTCATGAGCTCGTAGGCTCTATTCACTTCTTTTAATTCTTCTTTTTTCTTTCTGCTCCTCAAACTCATTAATTTCAAATGTCTGATTTTCACGTTTGCTTATTCTGTCTGCTTCCTGCTTGAGTATGCTAGTCAACCCTTTTGTAAATTTTTCAATTCAGCTATTATAATTTTCAGCTCCAAAATTTCCATGTGGTTCATTTCTATAATTTCTTCTTTTTAATCATATCCTAACTTTATTCATATACCATTTTCCTAATTTTCTTTAATATTTGTCTGTGTTTTCCTGTAGCTCTTGGAGAACATTTAAGATAGTTTGTTTAAAGTCTTTGTCCAGTAAACTTGATGTCTTTGGGGTCAATTTCTACTCTATTACTATCTTTGGATTGTGTTTTCCCTTTCTTTGTGTGCCTTATCATTTTGTTGTTGTTGAAAATTTGTCATTTTAAAAAAATGTTTATGTATTATTTTTGAGAGAAAGAGAGAGCATGAGCAGGAGAGGGGCAGAGACGGGGGTGGAGGGGAACAGAGGATCTGAGTTGGGCTCTATGCTGACAGCAGAGAGCCTGATATGGGGCTCAAACTCACAAACCATGAGATCGTGACCTGAGCCGAAGTTGACTGAGCCACCCAGGTCCCCCGAAAATTGGCCATTTTTTAAAAATATTTTTATTTATTTCTAGGAGAGAGAGAGAGAGACAGCGTGAGTAGGGGAGGGTCAGAGAGAGAGAGGGAGTCACAGACTGAAACAGGCTCCAGGCTCTTAGCTGGCAGTCAGCACAGAGCCCGACGCGGGGCTCGAACCCACGAACTGCGAGATCATGACCTAAGCGAAACTCGGACGCTCAACCGACTAAGCCACCCAGGCGCCCCAAATTGGCCATTTTTAAAAGCCTTCTCTCCCTGTCTTTGCAGACTAGGTGTGAGAGGGAAGTCCTTCACTAATTAGCTCGGCATTTTTGGAGCTTAAGGAGAAAGTTTAAGGTCTTCTCAGATCTTTTCTGAGCATGAGTCTTTCCTGGACCTATGTGCCTATTTTGAGTCCCCTGTATACAGACCTGCCTTTAAATGTTTTAATTTCCCATAGAGCCTCTCCCCAGCTTCTCCTGGGGATCTTAGATGGTCTGTTATATGTCTCTTCCCATGATTTCTTGCTCCAAATGTCCATAGTATTAGTCTCCCTCCAGCTTTCCCAAGTAGCGTCCATTGCTTCTTCCCACCTGAGATTCATGTTAGGTGAAACAAAATTGTTTAGGCAGTGTCTGGACAGACAAAACGTTGCCAATGAGGGCTGCTCTGCTCTCTCCAATTGGAGGGGAGGAGTTGGGAACTGGGCTGCTGATTTCTCCAGACCAAGACCACACTGCTCTGGGCAAGGGGTAGAACAATGAGAAGCACAAAATGCCACAAACTTTTCCAAATGTTTTGCGTGTGTCTTTTTTTCCTTAATTGGGTACTACTTTGATTGCTGTAGATCTTTGACTATTCTCCAGAGCTCCTATAAGGTTACTTTAGCAAGTTTGTGGCTGTGTGTTTTTTTGTTTTTGTTTTGTTTTTAGTATCTCCACGGGGAACAAGGGTTTGGAGCTTCTTGGTCAGCCTTTTTGTCTATGTCAGCTTCACTAGAAAACTCTTGTGAATCAGTCTTGGCTGAAAAAAAAAAAAAATCACAGACCTCTCAGGAAGACACAGCATAGAAAGACGAGACTGCATGAGTTCATTTGAACTTGGGCCTCAATAAGACATCCATTAAAGTGAATGTTAGCACCAAAATGAAAGCAAAGAGGAGCAGGGATAAGGCTCAGGAGGGATTGGTTTGTCACAGGGAACTTTTGGCTCTATGGGCCATGGAAGCATTTTAAAAATAGTTTCATTGAGGGATAATTGACTTGCAATAAATTGTACACCTACGTGTACAATCTGATCTTTCTGACACATGTCTAGATTTAAGAAAGCAACACCAAAGGTGTGCAATGGCAGCTCGTTGTGCTTTTAATTTGCACTCCCAGATGATTAGTGATGTTGAACATCTCCTCATGTACTCACTTGCCTTCTACATTATCTTCTTTCTTTGTGCCCACTCAAATCTTTAAGCCATTATCTACTGAATTGTTTGCTATTGTTTTCTTTTACTTTTAATTTATTTTTGAGTGAGAGAGAGAGAGAGAGAACTTGAGCAAGGAAAAGGAAGAGAGAGGGGGACAGAGGATACAAAGCAGGCTATATGCTAAAGGCAGAGTGCCTGATGTGGGACTTGAACTCACAAATTGCTAGATTATGACCTGAGCCAATGTCAGATGCTTAAAACTGAGTGAGTCTCCCAGGTGCCCCACTTTTGTTTTCTTATTATTGAGTTTTGAGGATGTGAGTGTGTATATGTATGTGTATATGTGCATAATCTGGAAAAAATTCTTTACCAGATATATAATTTCCAAATATTTTCTCCCATCGTATCTTACCTTTTCATTCTCTTAACAGTGTCTTCTGAAGACCAAAATTTTAAATTTGGATGAAACCCTGTTTGCTATTTTATAGGTGACATTTTTGGTGTCATATCTAAGAAGTTTTTGACTAACTTAAAGTCAAAAGATTTAACCTAGGGGCGCCTGGGTGGCTTAGTCGGTTAAGTGTCCGACTTTCTCTTAGGTCATGATCTCGCGGTTCATGGGTTCGAGCCCCACGTCGGGCTCTGTGCTGACTGCCAGCTCAGAGCCTGGAGGCTGCTTCAGTCTGTGACTCCCTCTCTCTCTGACCCTCCCCTGCTCACGCTGTCTCTCTCTTTGTCTCCTAGAAATAAATAAAAAAACATTAAAAAAAAAAAGATTTAACCTAATTTTTCTAGACGTCTTATAGTTTTACATTTTACACATAGATCTAAATTCATTTTGAGTTAAATTTCTTAAAGGATTTCTTTTTTAAATGTTTATTTATTTTTGATAAACAGAGAGTGTGAGCAGGGGGCAGCTGAGAGAGAGAGGAATAGGAGATCCAAAGCACACTCTGTGCTGACGGCAGAGAGCCCGATGTGGGGCTTGAACTCATGAACCATGAGATCATGACCTAAGCCGAGGTCAGACGCTTAACCAGCTGAGCCATCCAGGAGCCCCTTGAGTTAAATTTTTTAATAGGTTGTAAAGAAAGGATCACAGTTCTTTTTTTTTTTTTTTTCTTGTTTGCATATGGCAGTTCAATTGTTCTGTCACCATGTGTTAAAAAGACTATGCCCTCTCAACACAACTGCCTTTACACCTTTGTCCCCATATGTGTGGGTCTACGTTTGCACTCTCTGATCTGCTGCATTCACCTATTTGTCTATCTCACAGGAAAACTGTTTCAAAACTGTTTCTCTTGATTACTTACCTTTAAAAAAAAAAAAAAAAGCTTATTTATTTTGAGAGAGAAAGGGCACAAAGAGGGGAGGAGGGGCAGAGAGGGAGACTCCTAAGCAAACTCCACACTGTCAGCATAGAGCCCAACACAGGGCTCAAACCCACAAACTGAGATCATGACCTGAGCTGAAGTCAAGAGTCAGATGCTCAACAGACTGAGCTACCAAGGCTCCTCTTGATTATTGTGGTTTTTTAAGGAAGTCTTGCAATCAGGTACTTCAGTCTTTTGTTCTTTCACACAGTTGTTTTGGCTATCATAGGTCCTTTGCATTTCCATATGAATTTGAAAACTCCCTTGTCGTTTTGTTTTGTTTTGTTTTGTTTTGTTTTGTTTTGTTTTGTTTTACAAAGTGAAAACTTGTTGGAGTTTAGATTGGGATTTCATTAAACCTCTATCTATAGATCTATAAATCAACTTGAGACGAAGGATATTGACACTTCTGACCCATGAACATGGTATATCTCTCCACGTACTTAGATCTTGTAAATTTCTTACAGCAATGCTTTATAGTTTTCAGTGTACAAGTCTTTTATCCTACTGAAGTATTTTAAACAGGGTATTGGCATGGTCTACTCTAATTTCTAATGCAGGAATACAGGGTTGAAAGAGGATGAGAGTGGGAACATGGAGACCAACTAGAGTTTACAGCATAGTCTAGGCAGGTGGTGATGATGACTTGGAAAACGAAGGTATCAGTGGTGATGGACACAGGAGCTAATGTGAAATGAATTATGTTGAATCATACGGAATGACCACTTTTTGTAGGTCAAAGAATCTATTGGCAACTCCATATGGTTCAACCTAATATTTCGGAGATCAGGCAGGACTCAGGGCTCGCTGGCCATTTAGATGCAGACAACCAATGTTAGGGAAGAATCAAGAGTGGCACTCAGGTGCTTACTGCCAACAAACGAGCAGACGATGATGCCCTGTCCTCAACGTGTAATGACTCCAGAGTTTGGGGGCAACCGTGCAGCCCCATTCTCTACGACTTTCTTTTTTATTCCCGGGTCTTTCTTTCTTTCTCTCCATCATCTTTAGATTTGGGGGGAACACAATTATCACAGGGCTACATGTTTACTTTTAAACATGTGCTTTCTCCCACCCAGCTCCCTGTCTGACATTTTAATGACTTCTGCTGGCTTCACTTTTCATCGGCACGGCCTACAAAAAGAACATATTTTCTGTGCACGGTTTGAGGCTCGTGCATACTCCCTTGATTTTAATGCCATAGCAACACGCCCCTAACTTTTTATTTCTCTGAGCCCGGCCCTCATCTGGAAGGGTTCTGGGCCACATTTCAGGCAATTTGGTGCTGATCATCATGAGGCTCCCGAGTTTATGAAGGGAAGGCTCAGAATGCATGCTCAAGTTTATACTCAAATTACTACCCTAAATGACTCCATGGGGGGCTTCTTTTAGGGGTCACCAAGAGCCAGAGTGGAATGTTTTTCCTTCTTCACTTTATCCCAGGTCTAGGGCACAAGGAACATAAATGCAGGTAATGCGTTTTATAGCCAGATTCTCGAGGTTCATTTTTCTACCTCTCTCTCCTCCCCCCGTGATAGCCACAGAGCTCCACAGAGCCAGCTGGAGACTTCCTTTGTCCTTCCCTGTTTCTACAAAAGCTGAGATTTGGGTGGTTGGGTAACACAGCAGGGTGCATTCGAAGAGCATGGTGCTTCCTGTCTATGGCTCCGCCAGGCATGTGTGCTTACCCTCGAGACCAATAGAGAGGCCCATCTTGGGAAAAAAGTGCATATCTGATAGTAAGCTCCCCATCACTGGAAGTGTTCAAGAAGCGCACAGACACTTGTTTGACAAAGGCGTTGTAATTGGCGATCTATGCAACCAACAAGTTGAACTATAAACTTTTTTTTAATGTTTTTCTTTTATTTTATTTTTGAGAGAGAGAGAGACAGCGTGAGCAGGGGAGGGTCAGAGAGAGAGGGAGATACAGAATCTGAAGACAGGCCCCAGGCTCTGAGCTGGCTGTCAGCACAGAGCCTAATGCGGGGCTCAAACCCATGAACCGTGAGATCATGACCTGAGCCGAAGTCAGACGCTGAGCCACCCAGGCGCCCCTGAACTATAAACTTTTAAGTGTCTTTATATAATACAGACTTTTTCAGACTAAGATATCCCCTCATTGTTACAACAGATATTTATTGAACATCTACTGTGGGGCTGGGAATTGTACCCTGAGAATACAGCCCATGAACAGGGTGGATAGAGGCCCTGCCCTTAGGAGTTTGCTGTCTAATGAGAGTGACTATAAATAATTTACAATGAGGCGATGAAAAGAACCGGCTGTCAGGTACGAGGCCAGGGTCCTTGTTGTCTTTTTACAGGGTTATCTCGGAGATGCTTCCTGACCCTAGAAGGCCAAACTCCACTTTACAAATTATGAAATGCAGGCTCGAAAAGGTTGCATAAATCTTAACTTGACACAGCTGCCAGCTGCTGCAGCTGGAGCAGCAGGCCAGACCTCTCCAAGGCCAGGGTCTACACACTTAACTAAACCTCTAGTTAAGCCCCTTACAAGGCCAAGTTAGTTCTCAGGTCCTGAAGGCCCAGGTCTCGATGCAGCCTACCCAGACTCTCACCCCGAGAAAGGTAAACAGTACGGATCCACTCACTCTCTCTCTGCTCACTCAACATACTAGCCCTCAGAGGCTTCCAAATAAAAACCATCTCTAGGCCTTACGCAATTCAGTTTGGCCAGCTCCAAAAAACACGGTAATAACACGTCTCACTTAAAACTTGAGGCTTGATACTTGCCAGAACTACCCCATCGTGTTGAATGGGAAGGGTAGGAAAGGAAGGGCAACATGCCTTGTGAACGCCCTACTGTGTGCTCAGCCCGGGAAGGGAGTGAGGGCTGGGCAGCTGGAGGGTAGCACACAACTAAAAGATATGCTCCTTGCCCCTGATGAACTTAAAATATCATTGCAGGGAGGCGCCTGGTTGGCTCAGTCAGTTGAGCGTCTGACTCTTGATTTCCACTCAGCTCATGACCCCAGAGTCGTGGGATCGAGCCCCATATCAGCGTGCAGCCTGCTTGAGATTCTCTCCCTGTCTTCCTCTGCCCCTCCCCCACTCTCTCTCTAAAATAATAATGAGAAAAGTTTCATCGCAGAGACACAGAGTAGGTGAGCTAAGGGTAGGCAACAAAGGACCAAGGAAAAGACTAAGATACGGCATCGTGATAGGAGTTTTCAGATCCTGGGTCTTGCTGTGCATCTTTGGACAAGTTCCTTTGCCTCTCTGAATTTCAAATCTTCATCTAGAACAGTGCTGTCCAAAAGAACTTTCGGCGATGATGAAAATGGTCTGCATCTCCAGGGTCCAACAGAGTGGGCATTAGTCACATGTGCCTTTGAGCTTAGAAACTGTGCTCAGTGTGGCTAAGCACTGAATTTTTTTATTTTACATACCTTTAAATTATTTTATTTTTATTTTTTATTTTTTTTAAAAATATTTTTAATTATTTCTGAGAGAGAGAGACAGTGTGAACAGGGGAGGGTCAGAGAGAGAGGGAGACACAGAATCTGAAACAGGCTCCAGGCTCTGAGCTAGCTGTCAGCACAGAGCCCGACGTGGGGCTCGAACCCACGAACCGTGAGATCATGACCTGAGCCAAAGTCGGAGGCTTAACCGACTGAGGCACCCAGGTGCCCCTTATTTTTTAATTTTTAATTATTATAAATTTATATAAATACATGAGGCTAGTGGCTACCATACTGGGCAGCATAGATCGAGACAGTTAGGAGTTAAGAGTCTGCATCAATCCTACCTAATATGTGGAGAGAGAATTTCAGGAATGTGCGTTTTGCCTCTGGAAAAAAAGTATTAGTGAAACACTTGGGCTCCGGAGCCAGGGTCTTACATCCCAGTTTTAACATATCTGGTCGTGAGGTCCTGGACAAGTCCCCTAGCCTCTGGGAGCCTCGTGTCCTCATCTGTATAGTGGGGATAATTAGAGGCCCTCATTCACTGGTTGGAATGAGGATTAAGTAAGGTAATAGACGGGACTTTCTCAGAACAGAGCCTGATACTTGGTAAATACTCAACATACACAGCCGTTTTTTTTTTAATTTGTTACTTGTTTTTATTGTTAGTGGCACTCAGCAGTATTCAGCCTCCTAGAACCCCACCTTGTCCCTGAAGTGACTCACTCCTCACCAGGGTGGCATCAGGAACAGCCATATTCTTTTGAGAGAGAGAGGGTATGAGTCAGTGAGGGGCAGAGAGAGAGGGAGAGAGAGAATCCCACACTGGCCCCGCACTGTCAGCACTGAGGCCAATGCCAGGCTCGAACTCTCAAACCATGAGATCATGACCTGAGCCGAAGTCAGAGGCTCAACCGACTGAGCCACCCGGGCGCCCCAAGAATAGCCCTATTCTTGCTCTCAGTTGCCAAAACTGAAGGATGAAGGCCGAGTCCAAAGTCTAAGGGCACCCTGTACACACAAAAAACATTTCTCACTTTAACAAACACTGAGAGCCTCTTCCTGTACCACACCTGAAACGACATAAAGCGAGTTTAGTATCTTTAACGGTATCAGCGCCTTGGAGACTTGTGTCAAAGGGATTATGACAGTTTGGGGGTTTCTAGATTACACTTTACCTGCAAACCACCAAGACAATATTTAAGATGAGACATTCAGATATTTTGCTCTGGAAGACTGCTTTTTAAGGTTGCTGAACAGCATTCACATGGACCTGACAAAGAACACAGCATTTGTTTCCTTCTTTTCCTTTCTTTACTCATTTCCAATGCATTTGAGAAAGGGGGGAAAAAATCCTTCCAGCATGGAAATCTGTTCTTAAATTGGTTTGGATTCAATTAAATATAATGGTCACCATGGGATTTCTGTGCATGGGCAATTCCCCATGGAGACCCAGTGATGTCACCAACTCAGTGTGTGATCGTGGGCAAGTATTCTCTTCTTTGGGCTTCAGTTTCCCCGTGAATTCAACAGGGATTTGGGCTGGATTGGAGAGTGGCTCCTTAAAGACCTTTTCAACCCTGAGAGTCTGAGCTTCAATGATACTCTTTCTTTTCAAATTGACAATATGACAGGGTCATAAAGGATTCATCACTAAACAGCATTTCCACTCTCCAGACCCAGAAATGCACGAATCAGGAATCAAAACCTAAATGCCCCCAGGAGGCAAGCAGGTCCCAGAAAGGAGCGAACCAGGGCTGAATAAGAACTAAGGGGAAGCGGCGAGCCCACACCCCGTCCCAAGGACGCCGCTCCTCTCTGACAGCACGGGGACATTTTTGGACAGCTCTTCAAGTTTTCCAAGCAACACCGGCAATCTGGATGTTTAAGTCAAACACTGGATTTTAAATGTTGTCTCAAAAAGAAAAAAGAAGGAAAAAACCCTTTTATTGTCAGTTAAGCTAAGAATATGTGAAGGAGGAAACATGCAGATACATACTCATCTCTCGCTCTCCAACACCAGTTGCAGATGGTGGAACCAGAAGTCAGTGGCCTCACTCCAGGACAGACCTTGGAAGGTGAGGTGTAAGGTGATGGGATATCAGGCGACTTCTCTTCGTCAGGCTCTTTCCGCAAAACGTCAGCACAATGACCTTCGGCCAAAATCAGTAAAGTCCAACCTGCAACTAAAAACTGACAGCAAACACCATTCCTGCCGATTTCAGGGAGTCAGTCCCCTTGCGTCAAGAGTTGACTTTCAGAGCTCTGTATTGCAGGCCATCAAATTTCCAGGTAACGGGACACAAAATTTCGCTGGGTCATCTTGAATTCCTAGGCAGCAAAGCAATCCAGAAATCCCAACTGCTGAGTCATAGAATCACGTTCCCAGAAATGTCGGGAAAGAAACACCCAGAGTGGTGTCCAGTTCCCCCCAAAACCATCCTGGAGGCGGTGAGTGGTGGGCCGCCTTTCATTCCCTACCTTGGCAGCCTGTCTGTGTCTTTCCCAGCATGCATCACTAGCCACACGTTCAAAACTGTTTTTGTTTTTTGGGTTATGATCCGCATCCTTCTCCCCACTTAAATGGAAGCTCCATGACAGCAGGGCCACTGCCAGTGTGGCTCGCGCCTGTCTCCTGGCTCCTTTAATGGAGAGGGTGCAGTGAGGTTCCAAACATACACTGTTAAATAATAAACTAATGAATGAACATCAAGGTGATATTTTACTATCTCCGGAAACAGGGAGTTATTACCTACCCCAAACAGGCCATTATTTCTTTGGACACTCTTGCTGCATAGAAAACTTTTCTAGGGACGCCTGGGTGGCTCAGTGGGTTAAGCAACCGGCTCGTGTTCTCGGCTCAGGTCACGCATGATCTAACCGTTTGTGAATTCGGCCCCAAGTCAGGGTCTGCGCTGATGGTGTGGGGGCCTGCTTGGGATTCTCTCTCTCCCTCTCCCTCTGTCCCTCCCTGCTTGTAATCTCTCTCTTTCAAAAATAAATAAATAAACTTAAAAAAGAACTTTTATACAACAGTTCTGAGTATACACAATGATCTTGTTAGCTCCAGTTTTATCTCTGGGGTCACACACAAACTAAGCTTATATTGTCTTCCAACTCACGGGTTCCTAGGTGTCTAAAGACAGATGTCATTTCTCCTTTAGTCTTGTTTTCAATCCGGGCAAAACTTGTACCTTCCCGCATTTTGATCCCTTAAAGGGGAAGAACAATGGTTGGGGTTAGCAAAGAGGTGCGAAGAGGGGAAGGAGGTCAGTGAACCAGAAGTCCTGCATACAGGCCAGAGTTGGCAATCTCACTGGCACTTCTGCTTCTGATGTGTATTTTAAAGCCAGATGATCACGTCTTTTATTTTATTTTTTTTTAATTTTTTTAAATGTTTTATTTATTTCTAGGAGAGAGAGAGAGACAGCGTGAACAGGGGAGGGTCAGAGAGAGAGAGGGAGTCACAGACTGAAACAGGCTCCAGGCTCTGAGCTGGCAGTCAGCACAGAGCCCGACAAGGGGCCCGAACCCACGAACCGCAAGATCATGACCTAAGCGAAAGTCGGACGCTTAACCGACTAAGCCACCCAGGCGCCCCGATCACGTCTTTTAAAATGTGCATTTCTCATGGGGCATTGGGGCGGCTCAGTTGGTTGAACACCTGACATTGGCTCATGCAATGATCTTCTAGTTCGTGAGATTGAGCCCTAAATCATGCTCTCTGCTGTCAGCATGGAGCCCACTTTGGATCCTCTGTCTCCCTCTCTCTCTCTGCCCCTCCCCCCACTCATGCACATGCTCTCTCTCCTTCTCAAAAAAAAAAAAAAAAAAGAAACATTTAAAAATTAATGAATCAATTAATTAACTAAATGTGCATTTCTGGCCACATTTGGATATATACGTTGAAAAATAAGCCTGTGTCTTTGGGCCCAGTCATATTTCCACGTGAATGTAACAGAAGGATCTATAAGTCACGCTATGAAAGAACATCTTGGGCCCTGCCAGCCTTGAGATTCTAGAACGCCGTGAAGAACACCAAGCACTGGGCCCAAGAATGGTGGGTGCTGGCCTTGAAGGAGCCATATCCCTTGGGTGTCTAGAGGGAAATCACCTTTATGGAAGACAAGGCTATGCTTCTCTGAACTGACCAAGCCTGCTAGGTATCCAACAGAGTCCGAACAGGAAGCAGATTGGGAGGCCCAGCCAAGGCCCTCTGAGATGAAGACAAGCTACATGCCCAGTCGGAGCCCACAGAAGACTGTACACTCATAAGGTCCAGTGCCCAGGCAGGCGCCACTTTTAAAACACCAGAGGCCAGAGAAAAGAAGGAGTAGCTAGGGCTCCATGTGTCGTCAGCCGAGAGCCTCTTTGTGAAGGAGAATGAAAACGACAGCATGTACAGCTGGAGACTGAATATGCTTGAATCTTAAGCAAAGTCATTTTTCTCTAAAATTATTTATTGATAAGAAGGGGCTGGGTTACATTGAAATCTGCCTGGAAACTCCCACGTTGTAAAAGGCTCTCTCAAATATTTTATTTTGAACAAACAGTACTATTTCAGGAAAACAAATTAGCCTGAAATAACCTCAGCCAGCTGGTGTGGGATGCCGAGAGAGGTCACCTGACAGAATCAATAAAGAAAGAGGGCAGAGGCATTGGAAACAGATTTAGTCATTCTTCCTGAGGGTATGACTTTACGAGAACAAGTTTTGAATGTTGTGGTACACAAGGCTTTGAACAATTGGTTCAAAAAGCAATATAGTAAGTTATTAGTACCAGGAGATCAGGAACAGTTCTTGTGCATTGGGATAAAATTTCCAATGACAGCATCATTCAAAGATTCAAAAAGTGGAGCATCTAGACACAAAGCAAGATGGTTTATAATGCTAAAAAGGTTGGTCCCACGAGACCCAAAAGCCATCAAGATGTAGGCATTTAAAAACAGAGCCCCCAAATTTCTGATGCAAAAACTGATAGAACCAAAGGAAAAATAGATATTTCAGTAATACTAGCTGAGGAGTTAAACGCCCCACTTGATACAATGGATGGAACAATTAGAAGATAAAGGAAATGGAAGGCTTGAAGGGCGCGATGAATCACGAGACACTCCGGACATCTCCAGCACACTGCGCCCCCCAAACACAGAGTAAAGCACATTCCTCTCAAGTGCGCTTGGAACGTTCTCCAGGATAGGCCATATGTGTTAGGCCATAAAACAAGTCTCAGTGAATTTAAGAGGATGGAAATCATACGAAGTATATTCTCTAGCCATGATGAAATCAAACTAACTATCGGTAATCAAAGGAAATTTGAAACATTTGTAAATATGTGGAAATTAAACGGCACTCTCCTAACCAAAGGGTCAACAAAGAAAGCACAAGAGAAACTGAAGACTACTTTGAGGTGAATAAAAATGAAAGCACACCATACCAAAGCTTGTGAGATGGATGCAGCAAAAGCAGTGTTTAGAGGGAGAGTTATAGCTGTAAGTGCCTATATTTAAAGAAAAAAACAAAGGAAGATTTCACGTCAATAGCTTACACTTTCACCTTTCAATAGCTTAAACTTTCCAGGCACTGGAAAAAGAAGAGCAAACCCAGAGCAAGCAGAAAGATGGAAATAATAAAGAGTTGAGTGGAAATAAACTAAATAGAAAATTTAAAAATCAGTAGAAAAAAATCAGTAAAAGTGAAGATTGGTTATTTGAAAAGATCAACAAAATTATCAAACCTTTGTTGAGAATGACCAATAAAAAATGGAAGGAGATTGGAGTTACTAAAGCCATAAATAAAACAGGGGACATTATTACTTACCTTACAGAAAAAGTGCCTTTGTCGGTTTTGACAAACTAGTTCTAAAATACCTATGAAAAGGCAAAGGAATTGAAAAAGCCAAAATAGGGGCGCCTGGGTGGCTTAGTCGGTTAAGTGTCCGACTTTCACTTAGGTCATGATCTCGCAGTTCGTGGGTTCGAGCCCCGCGTCGGGCTCTGTGCTGACTGCCAGCTCAGAGCCTGGAGCCTATTTCAGAGTCTGTATCTCCTTCTCTCTCTGACCCTCCCCTGCTCATGCTGTCTCTCTCTCTCTCTCTCCTAGAAATAAAATAAAAATATTTAATAAATAAATAAATAAATAAGCCAAAATAATTTTCAAAAAGAACAAAGTTGGAGGACTCACATTCCCTACACTCCAAGATTCAGGACAGTTATCAGAGTTCCTGTGCTGCCATCTTGGATTCCCTCCAATCAGATCCTTCTGCATTCCCAAGAGAAACTGCAAACTTCCAGCAGAGTACTCATTGCACTATCTTGTGTGACGCCCTTCTTGAGGACACAGATGTCACCTTTCGTTCTTATACCCCCAGGATCTAAAACAGATCAAAACGGAAAAGATAGTTAATGAATGTTATTTTAAATGGATGGATGAAGGATGAAGGGATGGATGGATAAATGGATGAAAGGATGGATGGATGGAGACTGGATGGATGGATGATGGTTCTGGAATACTTTACTTGTGTACAAATAAATGAGCCAGTGTGGTTTCTTAGATGGTTTACCACAGAAGGAACACTAAATTGGGAAACTGGGACCTCCAGTTCTGTCATGAGCATCCTATGTGACGTTAATTGAATTACTTTCTCTTTCTGATCCTCAGCTCCACCTGGAAACTGTGTGAGTTTTACTAGATGATCTCTAACCATCAACCAGACGTAGATTCTGTTTCCCTAGGACTACACAGATTCTTCAGGCCATGTCCAGGACATTTCACATTTTATAGAATTGGCCTTTTAGAAGCAAATTGGAGAGGCACGCTCACTAAATGTCTCAAAGTGGTCAAACCAGCTGAGTGCCTACAATAATCTATGTCTCTCAAAACATTTTGCACAACTTGAGCTCAATACCCTTTGAGCTCCTTTTATGGGAAATGTACATGGCACTCCATCAGCTGACACAACAGATTTTCAGCACAGATAATTTATCAGCCACAACTGTGTCTATAAACTAGCCCTAATTTCCATTTTCTGTTATCGACGGAAAAGGCTATGTAATAGACTTTATGGGGTGCCTGGGGTTTGACCGACAGTCACTTGGGTGAAAGAAAAGGGCAAAGGTGGTCTCCTTTGGTATTTAAAATCATGGGTCATGGGCATAACTTGGGAGTTGTTTTTAATGTACCATAGGAAAGGAAAGAACGGCTCAGTCTTTTTTTTTTTTTTTGGCCACTTGGTTTTAAAGACAATCTGATTCAAAATTGCATTATTTCTCAGATCTTATTTTTTTAATGTTTATTTATTTTGAGAGAGAGAGAGAGAGCATGTGCAGGAGAGGGGCAGAGAGAGAGAGAGAGAGAGAGAGAATCCTAAGCAGGCTCTGGGCTGTCAGCCCAGAGCCCAACTAGGAGCTCCATCTCACAAACCGTGAGATCACGACCTGAGCTGAAATTAAGAGTCAGACGCTTAATCAACTGAGCCACCCAGGCGCCCCTCTTCTCAGAGATTTTCTTAACACAGAAAAAGTGTGGGGGGGGGGGCTTGGTCTCATTTCAGAATTTTAGCACATTTTACATTTTGACCAAGACATCTACTCTCTTTCTCATTCTGACTCCAACCACAGGACTCATTTTTCACTGTCCTTGTCCAGGCCAACATGGTGACTTAAATCTAGTGCTTGGACACAGACTCTTGAAATTACTTAATTTATCCCATCTTTGCGCTAACATTAGTCAGTTCTGCATTGGAACATTTTCCAGGGGTGCTGAGGACCACAAAAGCTCCTAAAATAAAAGCATAACCCTTGTTAGTAGGGAAAATAAAAGTCATCCTTTAGTTGAAGGAGTTGGTCATTTTTCCACTGGTGTCCTCGAACTGATTATTCTTATTCTAGAAATGTTATAGTTAAGAATGTCTAGAATTTGGGGCGCCTGGGTGGCTTAGTCGGTTGGGCATCCAACTTTCACTTGGGTCATGATCTCGCGGTTCGTGGGTTTGAGCCCCGCGTCGGGCTCTGTGCTGACTGCCAGCTCAGAGCCTGGAGCCTGTTTCAGTCTGTGACTCCCTCTCTCTCTGACCCTCCCCTGCTCACGCTGTGTCTCTCTCTCTCTCTCTTTGAAATAAATAAAAAACATTAAAAAAAAAAAAAGAATGTCTAGAATTAGAATCTTCTTTTTATACAGCACCACTTTATAGTGATTTTGCAAAGTGGTTTTTCTTTCAGTCACTATAAGAAATTCTTAAACATCACTAAAAACACCTACAATTTTTATGCAAAGTGATTTTGGCTTATCATTTCTCTAATTTGATTTCTTGCAGAGAAAGACAAAATGGGACACTAAGCTAAAATAGGGGGGGGGAATGTGTTTCTCTCACTTTCAAAGGAGTTCATCAGGAGGCTATTAGAAATCAATGGGCATGCATTCATTCAAGGATACAGACCCACGAAAGAATGCTTCTGTATATATTTGGTTGGTGACCTTGGGACATATTTTCAGACTTTCAGCTCCACCATAAATCCTCTACCTGTGAGCTGAGAATTTAGTTCCCCAGTGCCTTCACACACCAGCGCTCTCACTGACCAACTGTGTGTCTGTGTACAAATTAAAGGAAAGGATTTGACTATCAGGCTTCCTGGGAAATAAAAGTCAGAGGGTTTATTAGAACCATCAAGACTTGATCGTCCAGATCCGTGGAAAGAAGAAGTGGCCTGGAACTCCAGGCGACATGGGCATTCCCTCTGCAACAGCTGGGAGTGTTTTCCCTGCCCCGTTTCTTATTCCATTACCCTCCTTCTACACCAGCTTCCTTCTCTGGGAGGAAGTAGTTTGTGGACCCTGAGAACTGATCCAAGGAAGAATCTTCTTTGTTTTGAGGAGTCACTTAGCAAATTCTGGGTACACACTTGAATTTGGTCAAATGGTGATGTGAACAAATTTTAAAAAATGAAACAAGGTGGGTGTGGTCTCAGCACAGATTCAGGAGGCAGAAGGTAGAAGGGATGAGGCCTGGCCATAGGCCTAACCCTTTGACCTCTGGGCAATCATCTCAGGTCCCCCTGACCCCAGCAGGACATCCTTCTAGACTTCCCAGTCAGGCAAATGATATGGTGATGGCATCCCTCACATTTATGCCATTGCTTCACATACAAGGTTCCATAATTTCTCACCATCAGAACCCAACCATCATCCACCCCCATGATAGAAAAGATAATCCCAGGGGCACCTGGGTGGCTCAGTCAGTCAAACAACTGACTCTTGATTTCTGCTAAAGTCGTGATCTCACAGTCATGGCATTGAGCCCCACATTGGGCCCTGGGCTGACAGCACGGGGCCTGCTTGGGCAGGCCATTCTCTCTCTCTCTCTCTCTCTCTCTCTCTCAATAAAGAAATAAACTTTTAAAAAAAGAAAAAAAAAAAAGATAATCCCAGCAGGTAGACAGATTTTGTATAAAAAATACTTTATAAGATAGATGATAGATAGGTGGGTAGATGGACAGTTGAATGGATGGATAGATGATAGATAGATAGATAGATAGATAGATAGATAGATAGATAGATAGACTGGAGGACAGATAGATGGATGGATAGATAGGTAGGAAGATAGGTAGATAGATATAGACAACAGATGGATAGGTCATGAAGAGAAGAATGAATAGATAATGGATGGATAGATAGATAGGTAGATAGATAGACAGAAGATTATATATAATGGAAAGAAGGAAGAAAGGAAAACAGTAATAAAAGGAGTTGAAGCATATGGTTTCCTGACATTGCCCACTGGGATTATAGAACATCAAGCTTCTCTTATCCTAAGACACTGTACGTCATCCTTGGAAAATTACGGAAGGACATATCCCTTTAACAAACATTTATATACACCACTATTTGTAGAGTGAAATATCCCATATGCTGTGATCTGGCTTAATCGCTAGGAGAGCTCTTCAAAAATGCTCATTCCCAGCAGCCCCCTCTCCCCCAAAGATCCTAACTCTATAGATCAAAGGCGAGACTCAAGCATCTTCTTCCCTGGGTAACTTTACTGATCTGGTTAGCTGGAGAACCTCTCCTAGAGGGCATGCAAAAGAAAGCCAAGCCCTAACGACTTCTGTCCCAAAGAAATGTAAACATGATCCAGTTCCCACTCTAACCCAAGTGCATCTGAGGAAAAGCGAGAAAAAGACGGGGTTGGAAGCCAGCCCTGAACCTAAGCTCAGCTACCTACTCACATGGACATCTTAGCCAAGCCACTTAAACTGAGCTTTCTCGAGTCTAAAATTGAGGCTACCATTAGCTGCTATTCCATGGGGTAGTTGAATGGGTGGAATAAAACACCACATATAAAGGACTTGGCACAGGACCTGGGACAAATAATGAGAGTTTTTAAAAATTGGACTATGTTGTTGGTATTCTTTTCACAGCCAACTTAGAGGGGTCAGGCCCTGTTCAAGTGCTGTGACAGACAACAGAAAGGAGATAAGTTTAGAGACCGATACTAGTCAAAGAAAATATAACAGTAATCATTATCATCATCATCATCCTCATCACCATCATCACAGCCAAGTGCTACTCACTGTGTACCAGGCTCCGTGCCTGAGAGTTTCTGGAGACACACTTATCAGAACCCAATGGTAAGGTCTTCTTTCCAATTCTTCCATGGTGGCCCTTCTTTAGTTATCATAACTGAGGTCCAAACTAAGCTCTACCCATGCTGTAGACAATGCTTATAAGCCAAGTAGGGACTTTGGCAAAACGGTGACTCTGGGCTTGGCTTATTCCTGCTTCATTCGTTGGTCACCTTGGCCTGACTCCAGATACTCCTCCTTCTTTTTTTATTTAGCTTAATGTTTATTCATTTTTGAGAGAGAGAGAGAGAGAGCATGAGTGGGGGAGGAGCAGAGAGAGACGCAGACACAGAATTTGAAGCAGGCTCCGGACTCCAAGCTGTCAGCACAGAGCTCAATGCAGGGCTTGGACCACGAAACCAGAGATCATAGCCTGAGCTGAAGTCAGACACTTAACTGACTGAGCCACCCAGGCGCCCCCAGACACTTCTCCTTCTTAGCCAATGTTTAGGGCTTGCACTCCTTTCCAGGAAAGGACTAATAAACTCTGGGGTGCTTTAAATGGCATGGGGGCCCAAGAGAGATCACCCCCCCTCCATGGCCACCTGGAAATTTACATACTTTCTGAGAACCAGAAGCTTTAAACCAAGGGCATTGTCTCTGATTGTAGAGCCGGGGATATTCACAGATCTGATGGGAAAATGTCCTTAGGGAGGCAGGAACCCTGCCTCTCATGGCGGATGTTAGCCTGTCCTCAGGAAGTGAACACCGGGGTCCACACTTCCCAGGAAGCTTTCTCATCAGTGTCTCTGGGCCATTTTGAGATATAAACAAAGACGGTGAAGCCAATGGCTGGAGCCCAGAGGGCCCTCAAAGATCATGAAGTCTGGAATTCCCAAAGTAAGGGATGCATATACAGGTATCCCCTGCTCTCTGAAAGTTAGCATTCCGCCGCTTCGCTTTTACAAAAGTCCTATGTTAGTAGCCGCTTTCAGTAACCAAAAGAAATCTGAAGAGGCTTTTTGCTTTTACAAACACACAAAAATAGCATTCAGCGTTTGTTTTACAGTAAGTATTATAGAGACAGTGAGGGCACCGCGCTGCCAGAGGGCCCGGGCCAAGCTCCTTGCTGGGAGCTACACTCAGCATCTCTGCATCAGGCCACCAGACTTTTGAGCTGAGTCTGTGAGCATCTGTGCTTTATCCCAGTTTATGGTGTGCCTCCGTTAGCAAGATGTGCCCTAAGGTTTCAGAAGAGCCTAAGAGACGTTATTTGTTGGGCTTGGAAACGGTCAAAAAAAATTCCATATAAATTAATAGTAATTGCTTCTTTGCTCTATTCCATTCTAGATATTTTTTAATGCTTATTTATTTATTTTTGAGAGAGACAGAGCACAAGCAGGAGAGAGGCAGAGAGAGAGAGAAGGAGACACTGAATCGGAACGAGGCTCCAGTTTCCAAGCTGTCTGTGCAGAGCCCGATGCAGGGCTTAAACCCATGAACTAAGCACCCACGAACTCATGAGATCATGTGCTCAGCCGAAGCTGGATACTTGACCGACTAAGCCACCCAGGTGCTCCTTTTCCTTGGGAAAATTTTCACAGGAGCACTCTAATTTCAGATATTGGGGGAGCCTGTGATACATGAGCCATGGTGAGGGGCTGTACCCACACATCAGGCCTTCACAAGACTCCTTTTCAGCCCCCATCCTGTCCCTCTGACGAGCGGTCGAGAAATAAATAAGCCTCCGTGGGTCCTCATGTGTTTTTCCGCCTTCTCTAACACTGGTCTATCTCTCTCTTCAAGAACGACGGGTGCGCCTTGGCTCAGAATACTTAGCAAGCCACAGCATGCCATTAGAATTTAATAACAGCCTTTTGTTTTATTTGCATTATTATTTTTTAAGTACTTTTTAAGTTTATTTATTTATTTTGAGACCGACAGAGAGAGGACACACATGGGCAGGGGAAGGGTAGAGAGAGAGGGAGAGAGAGAAGGCAGGCAGAGACTGACACAGGGGTCAGTCCCACAAACTATGAGATCATGACCTGAGCCGAAATCAAGAGTTGGACATTTAGTGGGCTAAGTTACCCAGGCACCCTGCAATATACTTATTTCTTATAATTCCTTCTATGTATGCCAACTGACTTTCCATCTGCGAAAGTGAATAAAGATTTCTTATCAAAAAACGTTATTGAGTAAATTTAGGGAGCTAATTGAAAGAAAAATACTAGCAGTATGAATAAGAGTACATGTTCACACACCTGACTGAACTTGGAAAAAATGATATATACACATGCTTTGATTCCAGAAAACCCCCACCAACCCAGCCCATTAGTCTACTAATGGAGAGCCAAGGCTAAGGCCAAGGTCATTTGTTTGCTGGTAGCAAAATTCATATGCAGGTCAAGCTAAACATGCAGCTAACTCTAAGACACGAATAACTGAAGACATATGTCTGGCTTGCGTTAAACAGGATGATGGGGCAGACAAAACAAAAGGCAAAGGCCATGGAGAGTCTAATATCTGACCAGCAGTGAACTTGTAGGAATCTATTTGCAGGATTATCTCTGTTTCAGGTGGCCAAGTTCAAAGCAGGAGCTCAGCTAAAGCCTAGAGCTCAGGGTGTTTTTCTTCTCTATCTGTGGCTAAAATGGAAACATCTCAGGTCCAATCTCCTTGGCTCAGTTTTTGGATTTTAGGAAATAACGTATGAATGTGTGAATGTGAACCAAGAAGGTCAATAGGGGACATCATTTTGTACCAGCAGAGATTCTCACCAGAAAGAACAGTTGCCAGACTGCACTGGACTAATCTTCAATAGTGACTCCACGTGGCAGAGGTCAGCAATAGCAGCATTATACTGACTTCCTCATCCTTTCTCTTTGCTTGGTGTTTGGGCTAGAGTTGGCCATCCTGGGATTAAAGCATGGTTTCTCAGGGGCGCCTGGGTGGCTTAGTCGGTTAAGCGTCGAACTTTCTCTTAGGTCATGATCTCGCAGTTCATGGGTTCGAGCCCCGCATCGGGCTCTGTGCTGACTGCCAGCTCAGAGCCTGGAGCCTGTTTCAGATTCTGTGTCTTCCTCTCTCTCTGACCCTCCCCTCCTTGGACTGTCTCTCTCTCTCCTAGAAATAAATAAAACATAAAAAAAATAAATAAAGCATGGTTTCTCAATGTTGGCACAATGGACATTTAGGGCCAGAGAATTCTCTATTGTAGGAGGCTGTCATGAGCACTATAGGATGTGTAGAGGCATCTCCAGCCTCTTCCCCAAAGACGCCGAGAGTAGCCCACCTCCTAGCCCCAGTAATGACCAAAAATGTCTGTAGACGTTGGCCGATGACCTGGGGGGAGGAAGGGGCAATGTTGGCCCTGGTTTAAAACCACTGGACTAAAGTAATCCCAAAAGGCTCTTGGACAATATAAAGAAAGCATAGCGGAAGTCTCAAGAGGGAAATATCATATACCTTGATTCCAGGGGATACAGGGGCTCAAGAAACATATTAGAGAAACAAGAGCTGATACCACATGACTCTCTGGATATAAATATAAAGAGTCTGGCATATAGTCAGTGCTCAATATTTTACTTTTCCTTGCCATGATGTTGGCCCTTTGCATGTCTATTTCGTCCATAAGCTTAAAAAAAAATCATTGTAAACATGTATAAGTTCATTTCAAAATTAGCAAGGGAAATTGAATGGGGAAAATCAGAGGGAGGAAATCCTATATAACTGAGACTGTGGTGGGCACCATGGCTTCTCTGCCTTTGTCAGCTTGGTATTCCTTCCTTTCTTCATCTACATCTAGTGCTCACCTTTTATTTGAGGAAGTGGCAGCTTAAGACACTTCACGTAGTCTTGGCCACAAAGTGAGAAGAGAATAACCAAAGCCAATCAAAGAGTCTTTCCTGAGACTTTGAGTCTTAAGTAGAGGCGTTGAGTTTGGCCACATGATGGTTGCCCTTGAGCAAGATAGGTCATAAGTAAGATCGCTGGACGTGTTCGGCTCTGGCCAGTGGCTCTCCCACAATTCTATTTCTTGTTCCTTTTTAATAAAGCACAGTCCATTATCTGCAATCAGGGGATGCATAATAAAGTCTTTAAAACTCGAAGAGTAACACAGATTGAACCACCTTCCTATTTCGAAATTAAATTCAAAAGCTTTCAAAAATTAAATTCTATTCAACCTATCAGAAATATGTTACGGTCAATGACATATACAGTGGAAATAAATTTATTAACTTTTGAGGGCATTTGATGTGGGGGGAGGCAGGTAGTATAAATGCAAAAGAAGAAAACATTAAGTCAATATGGTCAGCACTAGACAGCTTATAGCAAACATTCTACACCAAGAATCGTGAGTGTGCTACACTACCTTGGCTGGGTGTAGTTTGCTTCTTGTGTTAGGGAGTACCGTTTGTAAATTTATATAGAATTGTTGCCCTGTACGGGAAGTGACATTGCTCAAGGTCAGCTAAGGAAGCTTGGGAAAGAGAGAAAAGGAGAAAGACGAAGAGAAATCTAAATGGGACGGACTGCGCCAGAAGTAGCTTGAAGTGAGATTCATGAATCAGCCAGCCAGCCCTTCCTCCAGCCTCAGTCTTCATGCTGCACACAGTAGGAGCAACTTTGTGCAGTGTAACCTTATGCTGTTCACACACCCTCTAAACTACTTCACTTACCACTCAGCGCAGTGTGCTGTCTTCCAACACTGGAGGAAACTCTAAGAGGGTTGGATTTACTGAGAAAAGGTTAGAGCAACTGAAATGTGTTGCTTTGACACCATTTGTTGTTGTTTCTTTGGTTTGGGTTCTGGTTGTTTTTTTTGTTTTGTTTTGGTTTGGTTTTTTTGTTTTGTTTTGTTTTGTTTTGTTTTTAGATTTTATGGTCAGAATCCATGTCAGTTGTTACTTATTTGTCCTGGTGGAATGGTCACAATTGGTGTGTGCTCACATCTTGTTACCATGCAACTCTGCAAACTAACAGCTGCTTGTAAGGAGAGCTGATTCTCTGCTGTGGGCTCTTTTGCTGGCCTTGGAAGTGGGGAGTGGTGGACTACCATTCACCCAGAAGCAACCCTCGACTAATAGCAGACAAGGTGGATGAACATGGCTTCCTCACCTTCCTGAAGCTTTAACTCTGAACTGAGTGTTCCGCTCTGGCTTTCCCAGTTCTCAGTGGGAGTGAGTCCCATTTCCTTGCAGTGAAAACTCCTTTATCTGACTGCCCTTCCTTCCCTGTCTCACTTATAAACCGCATGTTCTCAAATTCTCACCTTGGGATCTACTTCTAGAAGAACACAACCCCAGACTCGCGGTGATTTTAATATCTATTATCGTCGCCTCACTGCTATGCTTCAAAAAGGAGAGCTTGGTGGTTTTTGAGAGTCAGGATCCACCCAGCATTGCCTACCAATCCCTTTTCTCAAATAGAAACCATAGACATGCTTACAGCCTACAAGCTTTTCGAGGGCCTGTACCATGTTCGAGACCCAAAACAAATGGCACTGCCTCCAACATTTCTCCAACAGAGAAATCTGCAAAACCAAATGTGATGTGTGCCTGACTCAATGTCTACCAAACGTAGAATGAGGTCAACTAGTCAACCGCATCTCTGATGGAATCGTGTGCGTTTATATGTGAATTATAATTAATGTGGGGCGTGGGTATTTCCCAATGCATGTTACGAAGTAGGGAAAGAGCGTGAGAAGCGTGCTGTTGGGCATTGAATGTCCCAACCAGTCCTGGAGGGGTGAGACTGAAGTTAACACATCCAAAATGACACCCAGCCTCTTCAAAACAGAGGCGAAGATGTCTCCTGTGCTCACCCTTCCTTCCCCCAGAGTTATAGATCACTATCTGCAGACAGAAATCATTTCTGGGGAGAAGGTGTCACCAACGTTCAGAATCCAATATTTGCCCTGGCTTTGTTCTGCCTTCACAGGAATCCATACTTCGAATCAGCTCTGAGGGAGTCGCAGTCTTCCCAGCCGGCTTCTGACACCGCTGGCCCCTCCCCCACATTAGCTTGCTATCCAAATGTGACTCAGGAGCTGGCCAGGCTCGAGGGGATCAATGACAGCTCCAATCAAAGCCACCCAGACAGGCAGCGCCCTGACCGCTCCTTGATATAAAAGGTGTTTTATTTCTCATCCCTTTATTTTTGTCACTGAAAGAATGCTTCCCGTGTGTGGATTAATTAAAGTGTAAACATTAAATATTGATTGATGCATTATCAGCGTGGAGCAGTGGCCTCCCGTCTGATTGATTCCTACAGTGATTTATTGTCATATTTGGGGAGTCATTTCACTTGATAACCAAGAGGGATGGCCTGCTTCGCCTGCCACGCCGGCTCCACTCCCCCTTTTTCCCCGGCACCTCCTCTTATTCTTCTAGGTGACATCTGAGTTCCAATAACTAAAACATCTTCATCTTACTGTCGAGAGGAAAGTGTGTGGCCTGACATTTGTTTTGTGTATGTGTATGTGTGTGTCTCCCAGGGCAATTATCAAATCAATTAACAACTTAACACTGAAAATAACAAATCTACTGGCTTTCTATGGGATATTTCTGATTAGCAGAGCTTGTCCCTACAGAGTGCTGTGAAATATAATTATGGGCAAGGAGGGGGGAAGAATATAAAATGAAACAAAGAGAGAAGGAAAAAAAGAAAAAGAAAAAGACCATAGTTGGGGTCTTATCGTTTCTCTAAGGTGTGCTTCACTGTGGCACTAGAAGGCAAGGGGTAATAAAGTAACAATTCTTATTTATAATTGGTTGTGAGTCCCTATAGATGGGAATTAACCTACCACATTTTGTCAGATTGACCCACACAAAATTACTATTTGTATAGGGCAAAAGCAATCAAATGTTGACAAATTCATATGGCTCGACCTTATATGTGTGTGTGTGTGTGTGTGTGTGTATGTATATATGTATGTATGTATATATATGTATATATGTCTGTATATATGTATATATAAGTATATTATATATATATATATATATATTTAAGTGTATTCATTTATTTTGAGAAAGAGAGTGGGGAAGAGGCAGAGAGAAAAGGGAGAGACAGAATTCCAGGCAGGCTCCATGCTGTCAGCACAAAGCTCGATGTGGGTCTCAAACTCACAAACCGTGAGATCATGACCTGAGCTGAGATTAAGAGCCGGATGCTTAACCGACTGAGCCACCCAGGCGCTTTCCACCTTCTATATTTAAACTCCCCTCTGGAGTAGGATATGACAGTTATTGTTTACCTCCTTTTGTTTTCCAGTGAGAAAACTGGCCCGAAAGGGCTAAGTCACTGTTTAGTTTGAGTATGGGCAGAAACCAGGCATTAATTTAAAGGTTTATATAATTTCCTCATGGAACACGTGTTACAGGCTGTGAGGTTGCACCATGGTCTGAACGTCTGCATCGCCCCAAAATTTATACGCTGAAATCCTAACCACCAAGGTGATGGTATTGGGACCTGGGGCCTTTGGGGAGTGATTAGGTTGTGAGGGTTGAGTCCTCATGAACGGAATTGAGTGCCCTTATAAAACGGGCTCCAGAGAAATCGTCTCTGCCATCCCCCTTCCAGCGCGTGCAGGTACAAGGAGAAGTAAGCAGCCCAATAGAGGGCCATCGTCCAACCTCACTGGCACCCTGGTCTTGAAGCTTCCAGAAGAGTGAGAGAAAAATATCTGCTGTGTATAAGCCACCCGGTTTACAATAGTTTGTTACAGCAGCCTGAACACACTGACTGGTAGTCATATACCCATTTTACAGATCGAAACCACAAACAGCAGAACTACCGTATGATCCGGCCATCATACTACTGGGTTTTTCCGCTAAGAGTATGACAATGCTAATCTGAAGGGGTATATGCACCCCGTGTTTATTGCAGCATTAATTACAACAGCCAAATTATGTAACGCATCAATAGATGAACGGATAAAGAAGATGTGGTATATATATAATGGAATATTATTTGGCCATAAAAAAAAAGAATGAAATCTTGCCATTTGTTACAACATGGATAGATCTCGAAAGCACAATGCCAAGCAAAATAAACCAGCCAGAGAAAGACAAATACCATATAATTTCATTCGTACATGGGATTTAAGAAACAAATCCACAAGGGGAATGAAAAAGATAAACTAGAAAACAGACCCGTAACTGTAGAGAACAGACAGAGGTTACCAGAGGGGACGTGGGGAGGAAGGGCTGAAAGAGGTGATGGGGATTAAGAGCACATTTATCATGATGAGCACTGAGTAATATATGGAATTGTCAAATCACTATATTGTACACCTGAAATTAATATCACACTGTATGTTAACTACACTGGAATTAAAAAAAGATTTTTTAAAAAACTCCAACAAACAACAATGCAAAACAAAACAAGGCTTCAAGAGGTTAAATAAGTGAGTGCAGGCCCCATTGCGTCCCCAAGTCTAAAGATACCAGCACCCCTACAGTGTGTCTGGTTTCAGGCACCCGTCGGTTAAGGGGAGACCCCCAGTCAACCCGGGGCCCTGACCCCACTCAGTGGTGGGCAGGGGCCTACAGCCTCGTGCATGGGTTGAAGACTTAGGCTTGGAAAGCTTCCTGCTTCTTGGCTCCATCTTCTTGGCAGGAAAGTGTTGGCACTTTCTGGTGCAGACCGGTGTGGGAAACACAGTGAAGGAAAGTGTTTGGCCCAATTCTCTAAGTTGCTGTTCTGAGCCAGAGTCCAAAGTCCGGTGTTGTTTTGAAGAAATGGGTGGTTGAGGTCTTCTTTGCTCCAGCCCAGATAGCCTTTTCTAGTGGTCTTCATTCTGGATGACATCCTCAGGGAGATAGGATGTCATCCATCTCCTGTTAGTTTCCTGTTAGTCATCAGATTAATCACAGAATGGATCTAGGAAAGGAAGCCAGCACACTGTTCCCCCTCTACCTCCTTTGACTACCCTGGAAATTCTGGCTGGTGGCTAAGGATCCTCTCTCCCCACTGGGCCCTGCATGTTGCACTCTGGTCTCTAGGGCCTCCTCGATGCCATTAGCACATTGCACAAATTGCATCATATAGCAAGATGCCTCTTCACATGATCGAGGGTCTGCTCCCCACAGTCCCCTTCATCTTCTTTGATTGGTGCTTGTCCAAGGATGATGTAGATAAAACATGGCCGACTATTACAGAATGGCTGTATCCTCTAGAAAGCGTCATCCTCTGCATAGGGCACTACGGAAAATGTATCAAGTGATGACCACTTTCAGAAAATCTCCTGGGATAGGTGCTGAGGCATAGGGGCACATGTATCCCAATGTTCATAGCAGCACTTTCAACAATGGCTAAATCATGGAAAGAGGCCAAATGTCCATCAACTGATGAATGGATAAAGAAGATGTGGTTTATCTGTACAATGCAATACAACTTGGCCATGAGAAAGAATGAAATCCTGCCATTTGCAGCAATGTGGGTGGACCTAGAGGGTATTATCCTGAGTGAAATAAGTCAGTCAGAGAAAGACAGATATCACATGTTTTCAGCCAGATGTGGAACTTGAGAAACTTAACGGAGGTCCATGGGGGAAGGGAAAAGAAAAATAGTTTCAAACAGAGAGAGCAGCAAACCATAAGAGACTCTTAAATACAGAGAACAAACTGAGGGTTGATGGGGGGATGGAGGAGAGGGGAAAACGGATGATGGGCATTGAGGAAGGCACTTGTTGGGAAGAGCACTGGGTGTTGTATGTAAGCAAAGAATCATGGGAATCTACCCCCAAAACCAAGAGCACACCATATACATTGTATGTTAACCAACTTGACAATAAGTCATATATAATAAATAAGTGGATAAATGAATGAAAAAATAGATAGGTAGATAAATAAATAAATAAATAAATAAATAAATAAATAAATAAAATCAGAAAAGAAAAGAAAAAATCTCTTGGTAAAAACATATCCCATTATCCTAAGACTTTTCCATGAAAAAAATTCAGTTGGAAACTCTTTTCTTCCTTTGTGTGCCTGTGTGTGTGTTCGTATTGGTGGTAGTGTTTGTTTTCCCATTTCTTGAGTTGAATATTCAGCTCACATATTTTCTCTTTTTTTTTGATGTTTATTTACTTTATTTTTGAGACAGAAAGCACAAGTAGGGGAGATGCAGGGGCGGAGGACACAGAATCTGAAGCAGTCTCTAAGCTCTGCACTGTCAGCACAGAGCCTGATGTGGAGCTTGAACCCATGAGCCATGAGATCATGACCTGAGCTGAAGTTGGACACTTAACCAACTGAGCCACCCAGGCACCCCATAGTTCATGTATTTTCAATTTTATATTTTGATAAATCCCTTTAAGGCTATATTGTTCTCTGAGTGCTGCTTTAGCTGCATCCCTTGGGTTCTGGCACATGGTGCCTTTAGTTCCTAAATGGCAACTACTTCAGTTCTGACTTCTTAACCTGAGAGTTTATTTGGAAAGGTGTTTTTACATTTCTAAGAGGGAAAGCTTGCAGCACATTTTCTAGAAACATTATCCACTGTAAATTCTAGAAGCAGCTCAATTTCCTTCAGTTATTCTGTTCAAATCCATTTCACAGCTCTTAAAATTCAAAGATCCAGTAAGAGTCAGATGGCATTGTCCCAACCCTGTAAGGTAGAGCTGGTGTCACCGGCATGGAAGACGGATGAAGTCCATAGGGGATAGGTAGTTTTTCCAAAGCCACAGAGCAGAGAAAGGACACATCTTAAGATTTCTCAGCACATGGTAGAGTGCTTGTCCCTGCCACATTCATTCAGTCCTGGCTCTTGGTAATGTTTATTTTCTCAACAATATCTATTGAATGTCTAGGATATGCTAGGTACTATTCTAGGCATTGGGAGTGCAACGATGAACAGTATAGACTACAGGGTCTGCCCTCCCTCCATTTGCTCGGGGAGTTTACTTTCAAGGTAACATGGCCATAGGTGTGAAAACAGGACATGAAAATAGCAGAGGGCTCTGGAGTACAGACAAACCATGGCTGCAAAGTCAGAGGAAGAAGCCCTGGTCTACTGGGGTCCCGGGAGTTCATGCAAGTTCCCTTCCCCACTTCCTCGCTGGCGCTCAAGGTGGTGGTGGTGCCAGAAGGCACTGCTTCTTTCCAGAGTCACCGAGCCCTGCCTTCTTCCTGCCCTCGGACGTATGCTGGGCACCTACCACTCCAGCCACAGTGCTGGGAACTTGTACCTAGGACTTCTCTTGAATCCTGACATTTCCACCAATTTTTACAGATGAGCACACCAAGGCTTGGACAAGTGGATTCACCCAAAGCCGGTATCTGCCTCCAAAGTTTTCTGACTGTAAGGCCCATGCTTATTTGAGGACCCCCAAGGTTTTGGGGTTTTAGGTTTTCTTTTTTCTTATCAGAAGGAGCCTGTGAGGACGTATTTGTGGAACTTGGCCTCTGACACCAACACGCGTGAATCTGGTTCTCTCTACCGTGTCGCTGACATGACTGCCATCACACCAACAGCGGGATAATCATCTTCGCTGTTAACATTGCATGAGCATCCTAGGGCTGTGCTAAGCACCAGATGGGAGCTAAACACAAGGACTCTGGAATGGAGATCCTGGGTTCAAATGCTGGCCCTACATCTTATCGCCCGGGGAGAGTGGCATTGGGCTTAATCTCATACCCACTTCTGCACAGGAAGTAAATGGCAGCCTGGACTAAACCCAGGTCTGTCGAACTACAAAACTCATGTTATCCTGCCTCCCAGAGGCTGGTCATGGCCTTCAGAGTCCTTGAGAAAAGAATTCTGACATCCTCAGGGTCATCCAGGGTTCTGTGACTCTTCAGGTCCACGGATGACATTAAACGCACCTGAAAAGTCCAAAGTAGTGTTGGGAACCCATTTTACATCAATGGGCAAAGAGTAAGAGAGGAGACATGTAGACACGTTGGGACTCCAGGTGGACGGGGGAAAGCAGAGGCCAAGTTTTCTGGCCCATGTGCAGCTTTCCTGCCTGGAAGTCAAATGGGCTGTGCAAGACTGATCTGGAGCCCGTGTAGGCAAGGACTCCAAATGGTGAACTGTCCCTTAGTGCTGTCTTCCTGAAGGGGCTGGCCACCCGCTGGCCGTGGACTGCTCAGGGGAGGATGGACATAATTCTCCAGGAAAGGTGAAAACGTGGCATTGGCAATCAACACTCTCAGGGGCTGGGGAGTGGCTGCCCTGACCCAGGAATGGGCATCAAGACCCACACCCAGTGTGGACACAGAGCATATGTGGGTGCATGACTCCGGAACCCCCTGGGGCGGCACACAGGTACTCTGTCACCTATACTAGAGTCGCTGGCTTCTGGTGGTTAATTAAAAGGAGGCCACTTTTAGTCAGTGTTCATTTTCAAATTCTCTGCAGTCAATGCACCCCCCGGATTGTGCGCGCACCCACGTTGGTGCCCAGCTGCACCCCAGGGCTCCCGGGGCAATGGAGAAGTTAGGGAGTTCTTTTGAGGAAATGCCCAGAAGGTGCCCCACGGTGCGCCATGCTGCTTATGCCTCTGTTTTTTCCACCCTCCGAAAGGACTTGTCCAGGGAACCCCTGCTGTTTCGGTCTCTTCCTGAAAGTTTTCCCCCATCCCCCACTCCTCTCATCTAGTAAGAGAACAGGATTTCCATCCACGGAAGAAGAATTCAAGCCCCACCTTTCTTACAAAAACATGCTTTGCTCTTTCCAATGAAAGCCATTAAATCAGAGACCCCTCATTTCTGACCTCTGAAGAAATAGGGGTTGAGAGAGTATCATCTGATCTTGGCACTCAGCAAGTTCAAAAAGAATATCCAAATGGCTCGGGGCGCCTGGGTGGCTTAGTTGGGTAAGCGTCCGGCTTTCGCTTAGGTCATGATCTCGCGGTTCATGGGTTCGAGCCCCGCATTGGGCTCTGTGCTGACTGCCAGCTCAGAGCCTGGAGCCTATTTCAGAGTCTGTATCTCCCTCTCTCTCTGACCCTCCCTGCTCACGCTGTCTCTCTCTCTCTCTCCTATAAATTAAAAAAATATATATATTCAAATGGCTCAAGGATAATCTCCATCAAAAAATACAGAAACCTGGAAGGTGTATTGGTACAGACCTCACCCTGGGATGGACGATTCCTTCATCTCAGGAAGGAAGAGTCTGATGTCCCAAGGGCGTCTCTTCCCCTACGGACATATTTCAGACAAACTTACTGCAAACTGTGGCTGTATTTAATTTTAAAAGGATCCCTGGAGGCGAGAGGGCTTGAGTGTTGCCTTCTGACACTGTCCGACAATGTCCCTCTAACACAGGCATTAATTCGGAGACAAAGGGACACCAGAAAGTCTCTGTGTGGCCAAGGGGTCCCAGAGTTGTCACTGAGCAGGAACCGGATAAGGAAGGCTGAACCGATATGCCTGAAACGTGGGTAGGGCTTTATGGAAACAGACTGTATGAAAAGACACGAGAATCTCCTTTGACACAAAAGCTGTATCTGGAGCAAATTGCTGGTCTCTTTTTCACAGTCCAGGAGAAATGATTACCCGAAAGAAAAAGCATCCAATATTTTACCTTGTTCCCCTCCCCGCCACGGGACACAAAAGACAGCCTTATCATCCAAGCTCCATAATTCTACTTGGACTTGGACCCTCTTATCATGCAAGCTTACCTCGTGTTCCAAAAATGAGGGTCTGGAAGAGAAAACGGCATCCTTTCTTCTTACAAAAATGGCTTTCCCATTTTTTAATCAACAAGCAAGAGTCATCTTTTAATGCTGGTGTGTTATTTCCTGAAATTGTATATAATGGGTTTAGAGAAGGTTGGGCGGCGGGGGGGGGGGGGGAGAGTTTTGAAGTTTGCTAAATGCCCACCATCTCCATAACCACTCAAATTCAGGCTATTTTTTTTGGTAATGCCTTTAAATTAAATATCTTTGATAATAAATGCAAATCAGGGAACAATAAATTATAAGTTCTAGGCTGACCAGCGACTAATTATATATATTATAATTAACTCCAGTTTCCAACACAAGGTATTTATCTTAATAATCAGCCCATATACATTAGCATATCTTAAAGGGATTTGTAAAACAGGCTTTAGCGTCTCAAGAGCCATCTGAACTTCCTCCCTGGGACTATGAAAGGGTGCAGAGTCAAAAGAGATGAAATTACTTTAAAAAGAAGCCTGGGCTAAATATAAGTTGAGAAACTCAGATTATAGGCATAAAACCCTGACTTAAAAATATTTATCCTAAATACACCCTCTGAGCATCACTAAAGAGACTTCAGATTCTAAAAATCTGCAATTTCCACGAATCCTGTTCAATGTATCTTCAACCCTGCAAGCCATCAAATTTTGGGGTTAAGATTTGAACTTTCTCGGAGGAGGCAGATTTTTCTCAGCAGCCCCTGACCATGTTCTTTGAAAATCGGCAAGGAGAACCCACTTTTGGTGGGGGCAGGACAAAAGGACTTTCACGGATTTCATTCCGATGCCTGCCTTCCCGTTCATTCTAGAAACTTAATTACTTCTCTGACCTACAGTCAGCTGAGCTCTTGGGATTGTAAACAAGGCAAGAAGGACGCGCGTGGGCTCTGTGTAGCCCAGTTATCTGCCCGCTTTCTGTAAAATTCGAGTTTTGCTTTCCAAACCTGCTCCGGAGTTTACGGGTTCACTCTAAGTGTGCAGAGGAAAAGGGGTCCGAGGGGCTCCCCCTGCCTGCCTGCCCCCTGACTTTCTTAAAGACGATGCGAGCCTCCTCCTACGGCTTTTTCTCTGGCGCTCGGGAGTCTCTTGGGTGAGCAGTTAAGCCTTTTGATACAGCTGGTAATCCCAGCTCTGGCCATTATCTGTGCATTTTCCAACTGTCCCTGGGTAATTGTCCAAGCGACTTAGACAAGTCGGACCAGCCAAAGGCACCACGAAGGTCAAACCGCAATAGAGCATGCCCTGATTTTATCCAGGAGATTGATGCGCAAATCACCTTGATTTCGATTTGGCACCAGGGTTATAAAACGCACTTGCAATCACCGATAACATGTAAGATCAGGCCCAAGCGTGGGACACTGTATTTTATACCCTTTGCGGAGTTTTCCCTAATGCAACCATAAATCAGCCCGCAAAGCAGGGCGTTTGGCCCATGCTAATAAAGACAACAGGGAGAAACCCAGGATACCTGGGGGATGGAGACATTTTTGGAACTTGGGGTGAGCTTGAAACCCTTAGTCTGTATCAGGGCTACCCGGATGTAAACTTCAAGGGGGCCAGAGAACAGCAAGGGCGTTAGGGGAAGCCCCAGAGGAAATCTGGGTCACCCGGCCAGACGTGTGTGCACATGTCCCCGTGTGCGCCTAGATTTATATCTCCGAGCACGGGAGCAGAGACTCAAAATCTTGAGGCAGGAGACAAAAAGAACGAAATAGAAGGCAAAAACCTTTCAAATACACGCCTTTGAGGGCGGAAAAGAGAATCAAGTATTCTGAGGAGAAAAAAATAAGCAGTCCAAAGCAGAAAACCACCCAGATTGTAATAAATTTCAGCAGGAACTACGAAATCATTCCTCTGATATCTTTCCTGCCTGCCTCCGTGAAAGGCTAGAGTGAATTAATTAAAAAAAAAAAAAAGCACAGACTCTGCTTTTAAAAACTCACCAGCACCAGTCACCATGTTTATATAACCGTATTATAAAGCATCCTCGGTGTTGAGATGTTGAAGTCAGTATCAGAAAAGGGAAGAAGCAGCTTGTCCTCCAGACCTATCTCTCCCTTGGCATCGTGGCTAAAGTTCAGCCCCCAAATCTGCTTGTGGAAATTGCTCTGCTCCCCCAATCTTCCTCCCCTCCCTGATCCCCACGCCAGCCCCCCATTCACCTGTGGGAGTCCAGGCCAGCAGATATCTGGCCTTGCTCTGTGCAGGGCAAGGGGAGGCGAGCAAAAGGTCTACCACGCCTGATGGGCAGCTCTATAGAACGAAAGAAAAATCCAGGTTGGAAAAAAAGACACAGAGATGTAATTACTTGCATTATTTTTTTTTCTGACACTTTTATTCTTTGAGAGCTTCAAGACATCTTCCTCTGTGTAAAGCACGTTTTCTAAGGAAAATGATTCCTCTGCCTGAGTTTCCGCAGTTAGATCTTTCCCCCAAGTGAAACAAAAAGCAACAGACTGAAATTGCGGGCAAAATGGACTCCACTGAACACAACTAAAATTCCCTTAAATTCGAAGAAATACTCCTTCCAATTCCACACATATTTAAGCCTTTTGTAAAGTATCATGTTTGTGTTGCTGAACGCTGTTTAGGAGCAAACACGATTAAGGGTGGAGAGTGAAGATAGTGGAGAAACCTAGAGCCCTTGGAAACTTGCAAATAACCCGGAGGGTGGTATTGGCCGAGGAGGAAGCCTATTTCTCAGCAGACTATCATTTCACGTTTTACTTTTTCTTTTAATTAAAGTGGAAAACACACACACACACACACACACACACACACACAGAGGCACGCACTCATGCTGTTTCTTTTTTATCCATCCTTTCTCTAGTGATAGCATATCAAGGAAGAAAGTAAGTTACCAAATGAAAAATTTGGCTTGAGGTCAGAAAGGGGAAGAATCCTACAAATTCTTAGAGCTCCCAGGCTTGAAGGTAATTTCTGTGTCTGATATCTGGCTTCATTGTATCCAAATGAAACTCTTGGCAGTTTTATGCAGATTAAACCAAGGGAAAACAAAACAAAAAGATAAGAGTAGAAAAGGGAGCTCCCTGTTGCACTTTGCCCGAGGTCACCAGGTCAACCTGAAATAACCATGAAAGAAGGAAAGAAAGAAAGAAAGAAAGAAAGAAAGAAAGAAAGAAAGA